>NW_025860080.1:0-4909 GCF_002878395.1 Capsicum annuum
ATTTAATAACTACTAATCATTTAAAACATCATCATCCATAAAATAAAATAGAGTGCAGAAACCTCTATCGATTACAATTCCTTAGGACTTGAAGTCATAGTACCAGAACATCTAAAAAGAACAACTAAGTTTAAAACCAACACAATATCTAAAATGTGATAGAAAGGAAATTATCTTTGTACAAAACAAAGGAAATAATATTATAAGAAGATCTGAAGGTTACTCAAACATAGTGTACACCCTCAAACTAAGGTTTGGATCACTATTTAGAGCTGAGGCCATGTATCATCTGTTGGAATATGCACAATACACAACAAAAAGAAGAGTGTAGGAAGCATTAGTACATCAACATGCATTGATAAGAACCATAGTTCAACTAATCTAACAATGTAAAAGTAAGCATGTCAAACAATTATAAAGTTAATCATAACAAAACTCATAACAAATGATATCAATCAGACAACTCATCATAATCACCATATAATTACAATTCACAAGTTGTAATAACCCTTCAGTTTATTTTCTATATTTCTGCTTATTTTGTAGTTTAGAGCTTTATTATAGCTATCCAAGTCACTTATGACTTCCTAGAACTGACAGTTCGGTTATCAAGAAGTTTATTTGATTTTTAGATCCAATTCTTTATTTTGAAGTCTTTACTGGTTTAATTTGGATACCGAGTAAAATCTTTAGTCAAACAACCTTGTATGCCAATTCTAACTATTCCAACAACTCTGAAATATTGATTTTTGGCTTGATGGATCCTTAGTTTGGGTCCTGAGGATTCCAGAGTCATTTTGGGATATTTGTTGAAAGTTTAAAAAATGACAAATGGGTGTGGGCCCATATTTGATTGAAATGACCTCAGATGAAAATCTTGACTGCGCCATTGAGTCTAGAGTATTGATTTAATGGGGTAGCATTGTTTGCTTGCGCATATGAGAATTTTAGATGAATCTCGAGGTAGAGACATGGAAAAATTCCCAATCTCAGCTAGTGCTGGTGCTTTGCTTAAGCGCTCATATGATCGCTTAAGAGAATGTCGCTAAAGTAGCCTAGCTATTGCTAAAACATCCAGGTATTTCCCAGAAGGTATGGCCTAGGAGATACCTTTGGCGCTTAATAAATAGCCACTTAAGCGGCTAAAGGTCTCTTAATTGGTATCTGGGCTGGCACCAGATATCGCTAAAACAACACTGTATCGCATAAATGGTGAGCGCTTAAGAAACCTAGTGTCTCCTAAAGTGACACCTGTGGACATGGGAAGGGTATAAATAACCCACTAAGACCGATTTTCACTTGGGATAAGTGAAAACTTGGGAGAATTATTTATGGTTGATTTTAGAGCTTGGGTGAAGTTAATTTCCGCATTTATTTATTTATTATAATATTTCATTAATTTCTTGATAGGATCCTTCATATTTTTCTAAAATCCCTAAAAGTTTGGTGTCTTGCTTGTAGCACAATTAGACTTTGGAATTCACCCATTTTTAGGGTAAATATTCCTAGAGCATAGAAGGATGTAGTGTTGGTTTCAAAAGTGCAATTCCGTAAATAAACCCCACATGGAATGTTTATGTAATTTTGTATGTGAAGCACAATAGTGAAATATAGGTATCCTTCTTCTCATTCTGATAAGTAGATTGTGATTTTGATAGTGTGGTACCTTATGGAAGCTTCTCGAAAAGGGAAATTGATAGTTTAGCGGATTCTTCGGGCTTTTGTTTGGTGTTCAGGTAGGCTAGGTTTACCCTCTTCATATATTGAGCTATTTCATAGTAGGCTTATAATATTATGCTAGATATGGGATGAGATTTAGGTGTTAGAGGTATGATTAAAAATATTTGGTTTAGGTAGACTGTTTAGGCTATTTTGAAATCATAATTTTCGCGAAATTAACTTAGTTTCTCATATTGTAGGATAAATTACTATCTTAGATCTAATTAGGGCTTATTTAATATCTAGAAATAAATTTAGATACCTTAGCTTAGTCTAGAATATAATTTTTCTAAAAATGGATTTTGGAGGCTAGAAGTGGGCCTCTTCAGCCCACTGTAGGCCAGGACTTGTGTTATATTTTGTAGACCTATTTGTATACGTTGTACCCTTATTAGTTATTCTTTTGGGACTTTGATAAGATTGAATACTTAATGAGTATGCTAGTTTAGTATTGGGAGGTTATGCTAATTTTTGTGAAATTCGGTGGTTATTAGTATAGTTTACTTTTATGGTTTATTAGCATGACATATGGTTATGGTTTGTTTTTATGAGTTGCGATTCAATTTTGGCACTTGATGATGATATTGATATATGAGTTCTGATTCAAGTCTAAAAATCGATGATGATATTCATATATAAGTTTTGGTTTAAGTTCGGCAATTGGTGATGATATTGATACTATGAGTTTTGGTGCAAGTTCAACGATTGGTAATGATATTGATACTATGAGTTTTGGTTTAAGTCTAAAAAATAATGTTATAATATTGATACAATTGAGGATGATATAATGATGAAGGTATGGGTTTTGATTCGAGTTTGGCATTGGGAGTTGTTAATGATATGATTTAGTATGGATAGTTTGATAGTTATAGTTGTTATTCAATAGAGTTATGAATCTTTGGTTATTTATTTCTCTTTGATTGTACCCTCCAGGCTTATGGGGGCCTGGATTAGGTAATTTACTTTTCCATACTTATTGACTTATGGGGACCAATTTAGTAATTATAATTGTGTGATCTTTAAGTTACTTTTTCATATTTATTTATTTACCTACGCACAATAGTGTTGGAGCACATTTTTTGGTTTTCTTCTTTTACCTTGACTTAACTTACTTTATCTTGTATCTTATCATATTTATATCATTATTTACTTCTCGTGGTTTTGGTACTCATACTACACTTTTGTATAGGCCTGTCAAACCGGCCGATCCGGTTTAACCCAGAGCCAACCCACTTAACATAACCGGTTTCTAGGCTGGTCCAGTACCAGGCCAATTTTGACAGGCCAGTCCAGTCCAGGCCAAAATAGTGAAAAATATGGAATTAAACCGTGGTCGGCCCATTTAACCTTGGTCCGGTTTTGACCGGTCCAAACCGATCAAAACTAAAAAAAAATGAAATTAAATGTTTTTTCTGATATACATTATATATCCACACCTAGATACATTTTAAATACGTTAAACAATATAAATAAAACATTTATAAACAAAATATATATTGTTGTAGAAAACATATACACATGTATACTTTAAAATTTAAATATATACTAGTTTAGACTTTAGAGTCTATATAAAATATATACACATATATACGTACAATATAATATATATTGTAACACCCTAACTTAGGAAGGAGTCCCACATCGGCAAAACCTAAGAAGGATGCTAGGTATATATGTAAGGAAGTCTTACTCCCCAGTGACATGTTTTAAAGCCATGCGGGCCTAGGCCCAGAGCGGACAATATCACTTGTGGGTTGGGGAGTTACATGGGTGTCTCGGAATTTCGTGGTTCGGGATGCCCATTGCGGCCAGGGCCCCGGCTCAGGTCGTGACAGTGTCACGACCCGAGCCAGGACCTTGGTCATGACAACCATCCCAAACCATAGTGATTCAGACGCTCTTCTACATCTGGTTATCATGCACAATACTCGAAAAATAAAGAAAAGGTGCGGAAATAAAATAAACAGAATCATGGTCATGAATCTGAAATATGTTTAATAAAACTAAAATAAATTTTCAACATCTAAACATCGTCTCTTTTAGTCTACAAAATCTCTACTACATACGACATAAATAAACTATCTGAATCTGGGACAAGGCCCTCAGTGGACCTAAACCAAAATAAATAACAAATAACTGAGAAGTATTAGGCCTTCAGAATAGAGAAGGCTCACCAACTTCACTCTTTACTTCTGTCTGAAAATTCTATGACTTAGAAGGACCTCTAGACTAAGCCTCAAACCCTGAAATATAGGGGGTCAATACAATTGTACTGGTACGCAGAGCAATCCTAAAATAATGAATTTATACATATAAATATAGGTGAGAACAAGTCATAAAAATATCATGCATGCATAGTTCAAAATCTCATGGGCCATCTCAAAAGATTTTAAAACAGTCTTGTCAATGCGACTCTATACTTGTATTACTTCTGCGCTAGGTGGTACACCCTACATATCTGCCACCCCACGGGCTATATGGGATCTGCCCTTAACTCGGTGGCCAAGCCCCAACCCAAGTTTGCTGCAAAAGTTAGAGTATCTGAATCTGCTATGCCACAGGATCGTCTCCAGCATACAATAATAATATACCCGTATCGGTAAAACACGATTTTGAGCAATGAGTTTTATCGCTCATGGCTTCTTTGGATAACCACCTAATATCTCTTAATCCCATTTTTAGTATGTTCTAAACATGCATCTTTTTGAAATCAAATTCTAAAATTGTAAGCGAATACCTGTATTTTTAATCTGTTCTAAATCCGCTATGGCATTATTTGAATTTGTATCTTCATACCAAGACTTGCAAGTCATGTTTCTGAGCCATAAAAATCATATCATAGTTTTCTCTTTCAAAAATAAAGTTTAGACCACCATACTTCAAACAATTCAAGAAGATTCGTTCTTCAATACATTTATCAAATTATGCAAAGATCATTCCTTTCAATCATTTCAACAAACATGGGGTGGTAATGTATTTTTGGCAAACTATGCAATTCTTTCATTATATATATTCAATATTTATCAACATGCAAAACTCTCCTCTTATTAATTTAAATCAAATCTTAAATCATTCAACAATAGTCTCGAACATTGATACCATACTTCTAAATAACATTCTAAAATCAAGAGGTATTGCAACATGAGAGGGAGCGTAAATAGTCATGCTCTCAATTCAATTATCAACTTTA
>NW_025860081.1:0-2862 GCF_002878395.1 Capsicum annuum
CTGTTTCAAGAGTTTTATTTTATTCATAACTTTCACATTTAATATCATAACATAACTAACTGGATACTTTAACTGCAAATTATACCATATAAAAAAAGGAAACTAAAACAAGAAAAAAAAAACTATTTAGGTTAATTCAAAGCCATAAAGCTCCAGCTTCTCTAAGCATGGGAACTAATTCAATATTTACATGACTCTCCATTACTTTATCAGCACCTTCTATGTCCTTTCCTCTTATATACACTGCTGGCAACTCCCATGGTTCTCCAGTATCACTGCTGGCAACTTCATTCATCTTTATTAGTTTTATCAACACAGAGGTTTTCTCCTCTTCATCCACCTTAAAAATCATAGGGTTAACCCCCAACGACACCAATAAGCTCTTCACTAAGGCACACATGCAACACTCCCTCATCGATACAATGAGTATCGCATTTTCAACTATTAGCTTGTCGAAACCTATTATCGCCTTTCCTTTTCTACGATTACTTGGATGCCCTGGAGGCATCCTTGATTCACCACTATTTGATCCGCCTGCTGTGGGTGTAACAGAGAATCTGCCGGCACTTGTTCGATGCATGGTGTCAATGGGTGGGTGGTGGTGAGTGGGGATAGTATGTGTGTGTGAGTAAGTGGAGACACAATACAATGGAATATATAGGCTGTTACAAGTGAAAGGCTAACGTCAAATTTTGTCAACGTAGTACCAGTACTATCACAACTGCTATTTGGATCCATGTAATCTAATTATGAACTATTTTTAGATTTTATTTGACAACATGTTTTCTTCATTTGACTATTTTCATCTATATTCCCTTAGTTTACTAAATAGATGGTTTTCTCTTTTTTGTTCTTTGTATTGTTTTATATAGTCAATTAGATCATCAAGAGGTTATTTGATAGATTGGTTAAGTATAATAACTGGGAAAAAGGTGCAAAAAATGCCTATACTTTGTCAAAATTTGCAATCACGCGTCCTGAATTTTGCGGCCCCCTAGACTATTTTTACCATATTTAACATGTATATATTTGGAACTTGGACTACTGCGTGTATTTGACGCTCATTGAGCGCGTGAGAAAAAAAATGTTTGACAAGAGGCAAATATATGACAGTTAAATACGGTAAAAAAAATAGTCTAGGGGGTTTATAGGATCCCTCAAAGTTCAAAGTGCGTAACTACAAATTTCGCTAAGTACATGTACTTTTTGCACATTTTTCTCATAATAAATCCATGAAAAAATTTGAGATTAGCTTTATCATATATATTAGGTATGAGGTATTAGCTAATGATGGAAGAGAATTATTATCCTACATAGCAAGTGAGATAAAATAGTTCCATGAGATATCCTACTTATTTCGTTCTTCTGTCAAACAACCAATAACGATATATGTTCTTCCAGAATTACTTAATCAAGAAAGTATGCTTTACATCTTTTTCAAAGTATCTTTCAAGAATGAGTTAGTAATACACTCTTGGTAGAATTAAATAGTTACTGAAGTCACGTGTTCACACTAAAAATTTAATTTATAAATGGCCTTTTACTACTTCAACACTTGTAATAAAAACAAAATTTGAGAGGTTTGCAACAGAATTTTAATTTTATGAATTAAGTTACTTTTTCTGTCCCAATTTATACGAGTTAGTTTGAATTTGACACGAAGTTTATGATTTTTTTTTTTAAAACTTGTGGTCTAATTTAAATATTTGTGTGATCGTAAATCATTTCATTTAAGGTAAAGTAGGTATTTAAAAGTTAAATTGTTACTAAATATAGAAATATATCATCTTTTTTTAACTACATAACAAGAAAAGCAACTCATATAAATTGAGACATAGAAAATACTTGATATCTTTATGTACAAAGATAATTAATAATATTGTTATGGTTTCATTTGTAATGTATCTTTTACCACTCCGAGTCTGCACGTCAAAGCATACGAGAAATGAAGAAACAATATTGGATCGCAATTGAATTTGACTAATCTGGTCAACATTGAATTTGATTAATCTTTGAAATAAATGAATTTAATTGAGTCAATATTTTATCTTATATTTATAAATATTAAAAAGCTACACGGAAATATTCTAATAATTAAGTTGCGGTTTTTTATCACATTTACATGGAGAAAAATATATATCTTAAAATATAGTCAACAATAATGTAGTTTGACTCTTAAACTTAAAACATTGACGAATGTTATGAGAGAGTATTTTAGTGGGGTTTTCATTTATTAGACTCTGCCCGTTCACTTTTACTTGTTACTATTTCAGTTTTCGAGGTCAATCTGTATGAACTTTGATCAACATTTTATGGTATAAATATAATATTTTAAAATTAAAATTTAAATGGTCGAGAACTATACAAAAATACTATAAGTTGAAATTCTTCTCATATTAATATTAATATGATGAAAAAATATATTTTAAAATATTAATCAAAGCTCATGAAGTTTGACCTCGAGAAGCGAAAAAATAACATATAAAACTGAATGGGGGAGTATCAGTTTTTTTAATGTTGTTGGATTTTTAAAAGGTGTAAATGAAAAATGAATAGGTGTAACTTGAATAGACACCTTTTGGGACTGTATGGTTATGGCCTTTCCTATAGGTTGTGACTTTTTTCAAGAATTGCACCTTTTCTAAAGAGTTGTACCTTTCTAAACCATTGCTTCTCTTCATGAAGCAAGCAACACCTTGATAGCTATAAATACCTGAATTTTTCTTACGTAAAGACAATTTTTTGAGTTGAAAAACAATCTTCTTCTTCTTCTTCTAAAAACTCTTGTGTGATCATCAAATCATTGAGTGTATTTGAAGTTTCTAAAAATTTGAGGTACCGCTATTTTCAGAAAGAGAATCA
>NW_025860082.1:0-3277 GCF_002878395.1 Capsicum annuum
TGGGTAAGATGGGGGTTGAACATATGGTTGTGCATTATATACTGGATATAGAGGTGAAGGAGCAGAGTATAATGAAATTTGGGAGTGATTATGTGGAGCTTGGGCATGAACTTGGGTTTGAGCCTAAGAGTGACGACAACGGGGTCTTCTTGACCATGCTCGCCGTCCAACTACAATAGAAGATGCATCTTCCTCATTCTTTTTCCCTCCAGGTTCCCTTAATTGATTGCAATATTGTCCCAAATGTTTCACGAATTCCTAATGCCCATCTTTCTCCTCAAATTTTGACATCTCAAAGATTAGAAGAAGGTTAGCACTTAAAGGTATGCCCCAGTCTTTGTATGAAACATCTTCTTTACCTACAGGTCCTAGAGAATTTTTCATAGCATTTACTGTACTCTTTATTTTTTCAACCATTTTCTCCGACTTTTCTGGCACACTGGACTTCTTGTCAAGAAATTTTGGTGGTCTAGTTAACTTAAAAGCAGTCTCAGGAGTATAAAAATGATCACCAAGAGTATTGAATATAGGTTTACTAGAAGCATAGGGACGCACAACCATTGGGTGAGTCAGTGTGGAAGTCCTAGTAGAGGATTGAGCAACAAGATCACAAACGACATGTGGTGTTGTGAATGTAGCAGGCTTATACCAAGGAGCTAGAGGAAAAGTGTTGAAAGTTTTGAGATGCTATTGGCTTAGAATGAATTCTGAGTCATGTTGCGGTGCATCAACAATAGTAGAAAACCGACTTTGAGATTTTGGTGAAAAACTTGAGGTATTTTTTGGATCAATAGCGGGGAATGGAGGAGGAGGCAACCCACTGGCCCAAACTCGATGCATTTCTATCATTTGTTGTCTTAGCCTCCTAATCTCTTGCTTCAAACTCTCATTTTTCTGATTCTTTGTTTGATCCATGAGGTCACTCTCTATATCTTTGTTGGACACAACTAACCCTTTGGATTTGGTATGATGTGAAGGACCATCCAGAATGCCACAAACCAACCACCTTAAACTGACTCAACAAAAAACAATAAATGTGTTAGAGTTCAACACTTTTTCAAAACCTCTTTTTTCTTTTTTTTTTAAAAGATCACCGAACCCAAGAAGGGCGCCTACGTATCTCACCCCCGAAAGGGGAGAATCAAGTGTGCGTAGTTCATGAAGTTTTGCCAAAATGGCCAATTAAACTCTTTTTTGTTTTAAAACATCAAAAATAACAAATTGTCAAAAAAATTGATGAAAATCTTTTTGCATTTTTCATGTTTAAACTTCCTATACAAAACGAAACCTATGATTACCAAAGAAAAATCTTTTTAGGTTTTCGATTTTTGAATTTCATGTGAAAATAAAACTTGAACCTATCAAAGGAAAATCTTTTTGTTGTTTCCTTTTGAAGATGCATATGACACCTACTCTAAATACAGAGTGAAGAAAAAATATTTTTGAATTTTTGAAATAAAATCCCCGAACCAACAATAGGCTGCCTACGTATCTCACTCCCAAGAGAGGAGAATCAGGGGTGCGTAGTTTGTCCAGATTGAACAATTAATAATTAAATAACAAATGACACCCTGACTTGAGACACGACCAAAGACACATGATGAACAACATAACAAAGTCTTTTTTTTTAGTTTTTAATTTGACACTTTGCATAAAAATGACACCAACAGCTATGAAAGAAAAAATCTTTTTGGCATTTTCGTTAAATGAAATGCACAAAACTTCTACCACCTTTTTTTGAATTTTTCTTTTATAAAAAGCCCCTAAAAAAATCTTTTTGGAGTTTTCGAATTGTGAAAGCTTGCTAATGGAAACAAAAGGAAAATCTTTTTGATTTTTTTTCTTTTTTTGAATTTTTGAATCGTGGAAAACAAAAGCCATAAAGAACCTAAAAACTACGAAACTCTTCTTTGATTCACCTTTTCTCTTTTTTTTTTTCTCTTTTTTTTCAAGCACACCTTACTTCTAACACATGCTTTCCCCAAATCAGTCCGTCAAATGACCGCATTACCCTTAAAGATGTAACATTTAGCACATGGGGATGCTTTAAAGGTGAGTCTCCTATAAAGAACCGTGTGGGCCCCGCTAGGTCTAAATATGATGCACATAAAAATAACCTAAAGGCTGACCTACGTTGTGGTTTACTAACGAGGCCATTCAGGGGAGCATATGGTCGATAGTGGTTGCTTTGCTTTCCACCTACTCCATACATCTAAGGGCTCCCCTCCTAAAATTAGGGTGACTCAACTAGAGTTCGTGCGCACGACGTGCACTCCGAGACTTGTGGCAGAAAGAATTGACTCGAGTTATGAAAATGATACCAGATATAAAGCAGTAACACATAAAGAAAAAAACTGTAAACAAAGAGCACAGAAATGCACAACAGTGATAACAATAACACAAACAATAACCACAAACAATAACCACAAACAATGTTTATACACCCATAATGCCAAACAAAGCCGATACGACTCCAAAAAATAAGCTCAAATTCTGAAAAGTCCCCAGCAGAGTCGCCAGAGCTATCACACCCTTTTTTGACCAAAAAAAAAGATATGTATTTTAAGTTTGAAAGGGTTTTATTATTAAGGTGACAAAAATAAAAAAAAATTGTTTCAAAAAAAAAGATTATTTAAATTATTTTTTCTTATTCAGAGTTGCCACTTGGCATAATCCGGTGTGCCAAGTCACCTTTGGAAAATCCTTTTCGAAGCGGTTTGACTCTAAAAACTGATTCACAAACAGAGATTCTGGTTAAGGAATTCTGTTGACCGAGGGGAAGGTGTTAGGCACCCCTCGATCTTTAAGGTGATGCATGTGGATGAGGTTGAAGGGGTGGAGCTAGCAACCTATCATCTCAAGGACGTTGTGAGTCAGTGGTATGCCGACTGGGAAGATGGAAAAGGTGAAAGTGTTGAGCCCACAGTTTGGGGTGAATTTGTGAAAGCCTTCCTTGATCGATTCTTTCCTCTGGAGTTGAGGGAGGCCAAAGAGAAAGAGTTTATGAATCTGAAGTAGGGAAGTATGAGTGTCTAGGAGTACACTTTGAAGTTTAATAAACTAGCCCGCTACGCACCAGAACTGACTAGTAATATGAGGGCCCGGATGAGGAAGTTTGCATCTGGACTTGCTGATGACCTGGTACTTGAGTGCCAGGGGGCTATGTTGAATAAAGAGTTAGACTTTGCTCGACTGACCGTTCATATGCATCAAGTGGAAGAGAAGAAGAAAAAGATTGCTGAATCAAGAGAGAAAGACAGACAGGCTAAGAGAGCTA
>NW_025860083.1:0-2615 GCF_002878395.1 Capsicum annuum
AAATATTAAATAATAGAGATATATGTCTAAATTATGCGATATTATGCTAGGTAAGACTACGTACAATAGACCCTTGTGGTCCGATCCTATTCTGGACCCTACACATATAGTGAAAACTTTAGTGCTATGTGAAGACTGAAAACTGATTAATCGGCATATGAAACAATTGAAATATGGGTTCACAAATTAGCAAAACTATTGTTGGTCTGTCTAATTCTTGGGCCTCTTCATGGTTTAGCCTCGGTCCCAACAACTTGGCTAGCCTCTGGGGTATCCATGTTCACAACATGTCTATGTTGTTATTTTTTGCACTCGAAATGTCTGTTGTGCAGCTATATTTGCGAGATGATCTAACCCCTTATTTGCACATTTATCGTGTTGACTGCTGACGCATCCAGATTGCATTAGATCACTCTGGCGATGGAATAAGCCTTTATGCGAGGAACCTGACTTATGAGGTTGGAATTCACTGCACTATGCTGTTAAATTAGGAATGGAAGACGTAGTTTCTGATATGCTGGCGTTGAAAAAATCCTTAGTGTACCTTCCGGCAGGCAGTGAAAATGACTGGACGACAGCAATTCACATTGCAGCCAGTGAAGGTGATGTAGACATGATCATTGAGCTATTAAATCACTGCCCTGATTGTTGGGATTTGCTTAACAGAAACAATCAAAATGCTCTTCATGTTTCCGTATTGAACAATCAAGACGAGGTAGTCCGCTTCTTATTAGGCTTTAATAAATGCAACAGCCTTGTTGATGTTCCAGATAGTGACGGCAACACTCCTCTCCATTTGCTTGCTGCCTCCGGTAACCATGTGCGTGAATTAATAAACCATCCTAGAGCAAAGAAGATGTCATTTAACAAAGAAAACCAGACTCCACTCGATATAGCATTGTCATGCACAGTGACATCAGAGAAGGTAAGCGGCCACACATTTGTTTTTCAAATACTGGTTGCGCTTGAGTATATGCTGGTGAAATATTGAAATACTAGTTCACGGATTTTGTCAAGTGAAAGAGTGGTTCGTGTTCACTCTCAAATCTTCAGCTTTTCGTCCAAACACAAGTAGTTCCACAAAACTTCAAATACTCCTTTTCAAGTTCAGATGCCTCCGTACTACATGCTAATTATCTGAAATATCATGTTTGATAGAATTTTTAGATAACTACTGAAGTTATTTTGTCCTTGCAAGAGTAGAATAAGAATGACTCAATATAAACTGAACTATTGATGAAAATAGGAGAAATTGATGGAGGATTTGTGTAGCATTGGCCGATTTGGAAAACGTGACTTTGAGGTAAAGCGGAAGTACGAGTACATGCCCAATCTAAATGATGAAACGGGAACAGGAGTCAAAATGTGACTGAGGGAAGATGATCACAATAAAGCTAAAAAGGCAAATCAAACAGTAATCGAAAGCATTATGAAGATAGCTCAAATCCATATTGGCCACTTTGATAATGACAGTCTCTTTCGTCGCTGGCATCACATTGCCAGGAGGTTTTGAGAGCGACCCCAATAGCCATAATCAAGGGATGGCGATTCTAACAAGGAAAACAACATTTCGTGCATTTGTTGTTTCCGATGCCATTGCCTTCACATTCTCAGCTGTTGCCATATTCATCTACGTCCTCATGGCAGATGTAAGTATAGAACCTCAAAGTAAGGAAATTGTAGGTAAGCTTTATGATCTCGCAGCTATTTGTCAATGCTTGTCATTGTTTGCAGTTGTAATTGCATTCGCAACTGGTATGTTTGCTACTTTATCACATTCACTTGGTCTTGCCATTACTGTCTGTTCCATAGGTTGCCTCTCTATTTTATTGTACTTGTTGGTTCTTATTTATAGTGCAAGGAAATAGTAAGAGAGACATGAATGCTAGCTACTACTAGTACTTATTGCTTGCAAATAAATAATTCAACTACATATTTCAGCTTTTACCCAATGCCTTGAATTACATATGAAAGATATGGTTTTCTAGTCCATTACATGTTATTTTAGTGATACATCCTTTATCACATGATATAACAATCTATGTAAGATCGTTTTCTTCTATTTAAATTATAAGCGGTCGCAGGAGATCATTTTTCGTCACCGACAATGCTATAGAACCAATGTACCTTCACTAAATAATTCATGGTACAGCAACAACAATATACCCAATGAAATTCCACAAGTGGGGTTTGGGGAGGATAGAGTATATGGAGATCTTACTCCTACATTGGGAGGCAAAGAGGTTTTCGAAATTTTACAGTTACAAAAAGAAATGTTAGAAGCCATGACAAAATACTATAGAGAGCATGACAAAAAAAAGGGGCAGCCCGGTGCACTAAAGCTCCCACTATGCACGGGTTCGGAGAAGGGCCCCGCCACAAGAGTGTATTATATGCAACCTTACCTTGCATTTCTGTCAGCTGTTTCCAAGGCCTGAACCCGAGACCTCCTGGTAGCATGACAACAACTTTCCCAGTTACTCCAACTTTATCAGCAATACACAGAGACTCACACATATATACATATTCATGTCGAGAATCCTGTGTTCGCAATTTACATGCCTTTTATCTGTTAATGATTATATAATCTCTGTATAACTAATACAGTGTTTGGT
>NW_025860084.1:0-1388 GCF_002878395.1 Capsicum annuum
GAGAAATGATGGAGGGTGAAGAAGGCATAATCGTATTTTGACTTCAAGTGGTACCAACAATTAGTAGTGCGTATAAGAATTTCACTATCTCTTCCCAGCTAATCGAGATCAACTTTAGGGTAACTCCTATAGCTTCAAGTGGTACCCAAAACATACCTAAGTATTTGTAATGCACCGGTAGTACACCCTAAACGCCACATGGTGCTTTATTGTCATAAGTGACCACAAGTTTACCCATGAGCTAGTACCAACTGTGAGCACTTAATAAAACTAATAAAAATGACATTTGTGGAAATTAACTCAAAACGTCATAAGGTTTTAAATTCTGAAGACAATACAATTGAATCCACAAAACTAAAACATATGTGAAAATACTGAAATCTGACTGATAGGACTGCCAAACTAACTGACTATCTAAAGTGTTTGAAAGCCTTTAAACTAACTAAGGAGTTGATGGGGCAAGACCCAACGAACTTCGACTGACTAACTAAAAGGAAATACTGAAAGAAATATAATAAGCCTTGAAACATGAGGAGTCACAATTGCTCGTGCTGTTGATAAGATGAACTGTCTAAGCACGTTCAGGAAACTACACGTCTGAACCTATGATATTAAATATCATAGCACAAGAAACAAGTATGCAGAAAGTACTTTGAATGTACTAGTATATGAGATGAGGTTAGGCTAAAAGGCACGTGTTTATGCACATGAAGTAAATGTTGACTGAATAGCATGAGATAACTGATGCATAAAATATGTAAAAGCTGTAAAATCTGAGAATGCATAACCAAGAATATAACATGATTCTAAAATAGTCTGTAAACTAAAATACTAAAATCTGGTAACTGAGTAACTGATAAACTTTATGCTATGGTCAATGCAAATCTTAAAATGAACTCTATACTGAATACTGAACTGAGACTGTAGGAGATATCATCTAACTGATAATCCCTATTCTAAGCTGATTGGGGTCCAACCTGTGATCCTAGTTGGAAGGGTGTTAGAGTCATGCCACGGGAACAAACAATGGTTGTGTGGAGCCACTAAGCTACTAAAGAACCATGGTATTAAGCCTAAACTGACGGGTGATCTCTTGGCGGAGTCTACCCTAAATTGACGTGTGACCCCTGGGAGGTAGTCAATCCTAAACTGACTGGTGACTCCTCATAACCCATGCTAGCTATGTGGTTCTGGAATACAGGGACTACTACTGATAACTTTGCCAAACTGATGGGGAAGCCGTCGTCCTGCATTCATTCGGTGCTAAATCCTACTCCTAACTGAAAGATACTGATTACTAAACTAAACTGAGTTTAACTAAGCCAACAACTGAACATGGTCCTAACTGAATGACAAGGCTTATGATATATCTTAAACCATTCTAAAGA
>NW_025860085.1:0-2171 GCF_002878395.1 Capsicum annuum
CATTCAAGCAATAAGGTATGTGAAGTGTTCATCCAAGGGTTTCCTTTCACCCTTGGAGTTTAAAAAACTCTTTTAAAAACTTTAAGTTAATTGATTTCATGATTATGATGTTAATTAGGTCTCTATTCTATGGTTTATTACAATTTCATGTGTAATTACATAACATGTGTATAGTATCATGTGAATTCATGTTAAACCTTTGATTTGGTAATTTGGGATTGAAGTTATGATGTTTACATGTTATTTAGTATCATGTGTAAGCTTATACCTCACATGTGTTTGATAAAATGCCTATGTGGATGAAATAGTGTAATTATAACACGATAGCATGTACTCCCCATTCATGTATCAGTGAATGCATTATTAGTGTTTGCTAAAATGTCTCAATGAGTGGATTTAGGCCAAGTAGCCATATTTATGTTTCCAAGATTTTTCCATGATTTACTTTGATGCAATTGAGTCCTGGGGTATTTAATACCCGATAATTTAGTTGTTTACCTAGAGCCAGTGTCAGTTATAGAGTCGTATCGATCATTTCATGATCAGTAGAATTCAGTCAGTTACAGAACTCAGTAGAACTCAGTCAGTTACAGAACTTAGAAAAACCTCAGTAAACTCAGCCTCAGTCTAGTTCAGTATCTTTCAGTTGGGAGTAGGATTCAGCACCGAGTAAACCCAAGGATGGGGGCTCACTTGCCAGTAGAGGGTGTGATCCTTAAAAGCAGTCCTTGTGTTCCAAAACTACGTAGCCAGCATAGATTGAGACATCAACCTGCCAGTTGAGGGTTGATGAAGTGTCCTACCTGCCAGTTGAGGGTACCAACATTTTCATTCAGAGCACCTACCAGATGAGGGTGACTCATCATTTGTCTTTACCTATAGCACGGTACTGACACCCTTCCAATTGGGGTTACAGATTGGACCCCAACTCAGTTATCTTATTTGGGGTATGTTGGTTAGATGATTATCTCCTACAGTTTTAGTTTAAGTTTCAGTCCACAGTTTTAGTTTAAGTTTCAGTCTCAGTATAGAACTAATTCAGTTCTCCAGAATCAGGACTGTCAGAAATAATCACCCAGTTATCAATCAGGACTATCAGAAAAAGTCGCCCAGTTATCAATCAAGACTTTCAGAAATAGTCATTAGTTATCAATATTACAGTATCAATAAACTCAGATATTAGCTAATCGGTATTCAAAACTTAGTAACCAGCGTTAACATGATCTCAGTTATAGTTTATATATTCATGCATGTTCTCTCATTCAGTTATGTTCATGTTACTCAGTCAGTTATTGTTCATGCATATGAACCCATGCATATCAGCCTACCTCACTTAGCATACTTTTCTTTTGCGTTATGATGTCTTATATCATAGGTTTAGACGTACGGGCTCCTGACCGTACTTAGCAGCCCAGCCTATCAGCAGCAGACTTAGTGGTGAGTCCTCATAGTTCGAGGACAGAGTATTATTTCAGTATTTTAGTAAAGTTTCAGTAGTCAGAGTTAGTTGGGGGCTTGTCCCATCAACTCCATAATTCAGACAGTTAGAGGCTTTCAGACCAGAGTATTTCAGATGGGTGTTTTAGTTTTTAGTATTCAGCTTTCAGTATTCAGTATTGGTCTTTCAGTTATGAACCTTATGGTGTTTTTAGCCTAAATTTCGCACTTATTTTAGTAATGTTATTATTATAGTGTTATTATTCAGTGCTCACAGCAAGTACCAGTCATGGGTTAATTGGTGGTCCTTCGGGGTTGCTAGCATTGTGTAACATCTTGGGTACAGACCTGGGGCGTTACACTTAGTTAGGTTGTTAGGGGTTAAATCACGTGTTTAGACTGATTACAGCCATGGGAAAAGACCAATTTACCCCTGAAAGAATTTAAATTTTCGTCACTGAAAGTCCCAATTTTGGCCTTCACTACAACGCGGTGGCATCACGGTGAGCCACTGGAAGTCGGTTGAAACTGTTCAAAAATGGACAACTGCAAAATTAACTTTTGGCGCGATGCGCCGTTATCGCAGAGCCTCACTGGAAAGTGACAATTCTGAAAATAGGTATTGGCGCGACGCGGGCCAATCGCGGTGCCCCACTGGAAAATGCCAATTGGGAACTGGTACTTCACCGCGACGCTCTGAAATCACGGTGCCTCATTGAAAACTGAAAAATGTC
>NW_025860086.1:0-2045 GCF_002878395.1 Capsicum annuum
AATAAATTATACTACTATCACACATTCCTATTAAAATAAGAAAAAAAATTGATTTACTTTAACTAAAAAACAGTACACGTAATCTATAATTTTTTTAAAAATATAAATTATTAGTATTTACTTCTACGATTGTATTTATTTTTCAAATATAAGGTACTATATTTAGGACTATTTTAATAATGGTGATTTTTTATTTTTCCAAAAATATATATTATTAGTATTTATGTATAATTGTAATTTTTAAAAATAGTAAAAAGATAATTTTTGTCTAAAGAAGAGTGTTTTAATGAAGGGTAAAAAGTTTAAATCACTTTTCTAAGGGTCTTCACACTTTTAGTATTACTAGTCTTAGTATACGCGCCTTGCGCGTGTACTTGCCTTAATGAGTTCAATTTTATAAAATCACTTCAATGTCTATCTTTTGGCGAGGCGTTTGTGTTTAACTAATAAATTTAGAAATCACTTTCGAGAAACTATAAGTATTTGACTAAGTTTTTAAAGTGCTTTTAAATATATTTTTCTCAAAAATGCTTTTAGAACTAAATTACATTCTTTAGGTTTGAAAATAGTAGAAGTTAAACCTCGTTTTGTTTGTTAGATTTATTTAAATTCAATCACTCATCCTTGGACATAAGGTATTTTCAAACATATACTTAATTTAATGCATTATTTAACCACAGTATCTTTCATGTTAGTTAATCTGCAACTTTATAATTAATTAATTTTTTAGTTAAATCTTTTTTATTATGTAAATTAGTTTTTTTATATGTTCTTTAACATAGATTGAAATTTAATGTAATGATGAATGAATATGATTAAATGAGTAGCAACTTAACATATTAAATTCAAACTAACAGGAAATTTTTTCAACCTGTAAAAAGAAAAAGTCAAAAATTAGCCTCATAATCCTTTGCATGAAGTATCAACATACGTTATAATTTAATATATGTCCACACCCACGAAAAATTTAAATCGTTCTATTAATCAAGCACAGATAAATATAGATATTTTTGTTCATAAGAAAACAAATTAAAATCACAAAATTGAAGATCCATTCGCAAAAATTATAGCTCTAATTCATAAAGTTCTATAATAAAAAATATACTCAAAAAACCTAGAAAATTGATGAACTTGAAGTTGAAATAACATGGCGCATCCAGGGCTTACATTACAAACATTCACAAAATAAGATTACAAAGAAAATTATAATAAAAACATCAAAAAATTTAATATGATTTAGTCAAGTGACCTACTTATTGAAAAACTAATATTACAAACATAAAACCTTAAGAGAATAATCTCTCCAAAACTAAACTCTTTACTTGTGGATGCTATTGTATTATTTGAAGCAACAAAGAATTCTCAATTTATAGAAATCCAAATTTTTTTTCCTTCAAGAAAGGATTAATCAAATATGGAAGAAATATTTTCAAAAAAAAAAAATTCCATACAAAATCTTTAATTATGGTAGAAAATATGAGCAAATCATAATAAAAAGGAAAAACTCTTAAACTTGGAGAAAAAAAACGTGACTTGATAGTTATTATAAATTAAAGTTTTGTTTAAAACCTTCCTTGATTAGAAAGTCCATAAACTTCAAAAATAAATATTTGTAATATTTTAAATTTACCATATATTTTACTTTTCCAATATTTTTAGGACTCTTTAAATTTTTAACAATTTACTAATAATTGGAGGAAATAGGTGAAAAGACAATTTTCTCTGTTATGAAATTTTTTAATGAAGGGTAAAAAGTTCAAATCACTTTTCTAAGGGTCTTCACACTTTTAATATATTATAGATTATAGATAGACAAGTCGTTTCTTACGCGCCTCGCGCGTGTATCTCGTTTAAGGAATCTAGTTAACAAAATCACTTTGATATGGTAAAAGAAAATAGGCTTGAATTAAGAAATTTATTTATTTATTTATTTAATACAAAAAATATTTAAATATAAAATTAATATATTCATACAAATCATATAAAAGACATAAGAGAGTATCGCGTTAATTAACAATAAATATATATAATAAATAAATTCACGA
>NW_025860087.1:0-1767 GCF_002878395.1 Capsicum annuum
GGTACGTTTCCATGGTACTGACGCACATATTCGTATATGAGTTACATTTCCTCGGAATGTAGGTATAAGGTATAGTGTACATCTTCAGATCCAGTCAGTTCGTGGTATCCAGTCAGCAGATAATGAGTCCTTTTGATCAAGGGCTTGGGTCAGTTATGCAGAACTAATAGTGTTGTATTTTCTTTATTCAGTTGTATTGAGTTGGGATAGTCAGGAGTCATGACCCGGCTGCCTACATTCAGTACTAGTAGAGGCTTCATAGACAGTCAGTAGAAGTTGATGTATTCCGTTTCAGTTTTGGTTGTAAAAGCAAAGTTGTAATCTTGTAAATTCAGTATTGTATTACTCAAATTCAAAAAGAGTTATTTTCCGCAGATTTGTATATATATATTTGTACTTCTTATTCAGTTACTTATGAGATATGCCGGTAGAAAGGTTAGCTTGGGGTCACTTGTGACCCTAAGCACCGTGTGACATCTCGGGACCCGATTTCGGGGCGTTACATCATCAATCGATCACTCTGAGTTGAAATGAGCTCTTATTAACTTAATGTTAGGATTAATATTACCTAAATTAATTTAGGTGGAACTAGGGAAGAATTAATGAGCTCATAGGGTCAACTACAACTTCAATTGTGTCTTTGCAATTGGCGTTGGTATTGCGTTCATCCCGACCCGGGTCATTGATCGATCACTCTGAGTTGAAATGAGCTCTCATTAACTTAATGTTAGGATTAATTTTACCTAAATTAATTTAGGTGGAACTAGAGATGAATTAATGAGCTCATAATGTCAACTACAATTTCAGTTGAGTCTTTGCAATTGGCGTTGGTATTGCAGTTATCCCAACTCGGATTGTCGATCGATCACTCTGAGTTGAAATAAGCTTTCATAAACTTAATGTTAGGATTAATATTACCTAAATTAATTTAGGTAGAACTAGGGATGAATGAATGAGCTCATAGGGTTAATTACAACTCCAATTGAGTCTTTACAATTGGCGTTGGTACTGCGTTCATCCCAACCTGAGTCGTCGATCGATCACTTTGAGTCGAAATGAGCTCTCATTAACATAATGTTTTAAGAACTAGTACATTTGAAATTTTAAAAATTAATTAAGATCAATTCGAACCAAATTATCAATTTCAAAACTTGTCATTCTTATCCAAAATTACAAATCAACCCGTACAAATCATTCATTTGTGGAAAAAACTTTTCCTTATTTTTAATCTCAAGTTCTCGTTCCTCTCTCTCTCTCTCCATAATACAGACAACAACTACAACATATTGCTCAACCCTTTAAAACACATCGATTTTCTTTCCATTTTCGACCACATAGTTTTTATTTTCGACTTCATTCTCGCTTGTATCCATCATTTTCTCTGTCTTCACAGGTAACAGAGTTTAAAAAGAGTTCTACATTTGTTCTTTATTCTAAGAATTAGGGCTTTTTACTCAATGATGAAAAAGAAAACTTTAGTTGTATTATCTACGAGAATGAGTTAACAATTTTGTGTTTTGATGCTAAAAAAATAGGAAGCACCTGAGAAAACCCTAGTTTTTATCTCAGTGTTTTGTTGACTGTCGTGGTATTATTAGATGGTGTTTGTGGTATTGTTGGTGGATGTTGTTGTTGGTGTCGGTATTTGTGTTTTTGGTGGTGGTGTCAGTGGTCTTGGTGTTGGTATTGGTTGCATTGATGGTGGTCTTGGTGGCATTGATGGTGTTATTGGTTGTTGTGTTGGTGGTCCATCTGTTGCAATAGGTG
>NW_025860088.1:0-2228 GCF_002878395.1 Capsicum annuum
ATAGCTAAGTTAAAATAAAAGTATTGGAAGTATTATTATAGTCAAGTACATTCTTAAGTATCTCTGAAAGGAGAGTTTGTACGGATGGTAAGTACCCTCCACCTCCAGCCCTAAGATGTGGTTTGAGTCATTAAGAGAGCAAAAAGGGTGAGATCCATTGCTTTGAATAATAGTTATACTTGCAGGTAGTCATCAACACCCTTATGAGTGTGAAGAAACTCAGTTAGCCTTGACATAACTGTTGGTTTTCAACTAATAAAGGAGGTAGTTATCTATTTGTTCCTAATGGCTGAAGTTAGATTGTTTTATGAGAGAAAATAGAATACTTTGTTTTTATTTGGAAAGATACCTTCTTTATCATAAAGGAGACAGAAAAAGAATAATTTGAAATTGGGAACATTCACACTTGTGATACAATAAGAAATTTTTTACTGATAACTTATTAAAACAATGAAAGTTGGTATCTTCTTTGTAAGATTAAATAGCAACATAATAAATTTGATAAAGACAAACAAAAAAACATTAATGCTTAATAGTTAATCCTAAATAAACACACAGATATCATAATGAACTAGACATAAAAAGATATTGGTGGTGATAGTTCAAATAACTATTTAAGCTCTGGGCTTGAGACGCCCTCGTTGGCTAACTTGAACAGATGAGCCTGAGATGCTGCAGCCCTGTCTAAACTGAGTGCTGCAGAAAAATTGTTCTAAAATCATATCATTAAGTGTTATAAACTGTTGCATATTGAAATTAAGAATGTAAACTAATAGTCAAATCAAGCTTATAGGAAAAAATGTGACTACGCAGTCCAAAATTGTAGCTATCTTTCTATGTCCTTGACGGGATATGAGATAAGTGTTTCATGTTAAAAAAGTTTCTCTTGCGAACAATGTCAGCTCTGATGCATCCAATATATGAAATAATTCTATCTCTTGTTTTCTTTCTATAAACTAACATTGGCAAAACAAAGTATGAGGACTTATCTTCTAAATCAGTTGCTTAAAATCTGCTTTTCTTAAGATAGTTGATAGTTAATATGTAGATCAAAGTTAAGAGGAGCTATGAGATTCAATAATGATACAACACTTTCGAATTTAAACAAGTAATGAATAATGATTACTGTCTTCTTCCCAAACAAAACTTTATTATTTTTATATTTTATCTTCCTTTGTTATGACAACTTTGTGAGTTCACTGGCATCTCTCTAAGGCAACTTCTAACTTCTTGGCCTCGACTTCTGTGGTTATGTTATCTTCATTCTCCATAAGTTTTTTCCCATTGCTTGTTTCACAACCAACATCAGATGCATCATTCATCTTATCAGGAGTTGAAATGTCTAGAGACCCAATGTCACTCTTTCGGAAATTTTTTTTAGACCTTTTTAGATGAAGATACACTTGTTTTGCAACCAGCAGCATCTGATGCATCACTGATCTCCTCTAGAATTAAAACAACCAGGGACTCAATGTCACTCTTTTTGGGTTTTCCTTTTAGACCTTTTGGATAAAGATACTGGTAATTATTTATAAATTTTAGATAGTAATAAATTTTTTATGCAATTGTGGTTCACTATGTTTATTTCAATTGCAGGAAGCATCTCTTGATAGACCAGCCACTCGTGAAGAGGTATGGAAGAAGACCCATATGAAAATTAGAGATGAAAAAGAAGTCTAGGTTGAAACACGGGCAGAGGATACTTACGTAAGTTCATATCTTACTTAGAGTTTATTTTATATCATTTATTATATACTAATTTTACTTTTAATATAGAATCGATACTTTTAAGCAATTGAAGAGATCAAAAGGAGTCAACCGACATATGATCAAGGCAATTCAATCATGCCATCAAGGGGAAGAAACTCTCTCATGCTGGTTGGATATAATTGGGGGCGTGTGTAAGGGAAGGGCATGTGACCTTTGCTCTGAGAAGAACTTTTAACGTCTTTACTGTGGATTGCAAGGTATAGGGAGTTCTGCCATCATATGAGAAATTTGAGGAGATGCGACAGGAAGTTCGGGAGCTTGCTAGGAAGTATGAGGAGGAGCGAAAAGAGATGGAGAAGTGGCGTAGGGTGACACTTGAGTTAGACGTCAAAGAATTCAAAGCTCACGTAAATACCTTGATGATGATGGTGGAGAGGATTGAATTGAGTGGTATTGTTGTTTTAGGTTTGAATTTTGTTAGTTTGGAGTGTTTGAAAGAATTCGTTTGGTGATTCTTT
>NW_025860089.1:0-1044 GCF_002878395.1 Capsicum annuum
AATGCAAGATAAGAAAGTAACTCTGAATTTGGTAAAACACGGCATAGTGCTCGAAGAAATTAGTAATTCTATTCGAGGAGAGAGCAAAGTGCTTGTAGATCTTACCCCTACCTCAGGCTCAATTTAGGTAAAATTGAGTTTTTGAAGTTATATATTAAAATTATTTATAATGTTAGGAAACTTGGTTTTCTATTAAAGGAGAGAGTAAAGTGCACACAAATCTTATCCCTACCTCACGGAGATAAAAAATTATTTTTGAAAGTTCTCGACTCAGGTAAAGTTAAATTTGTGTCATTTTATCTTAAAATTATTTAGTAAAATTCTCTATTATTGTACTTCGTTAGGGTCATAGATATGGCGACACTTTATATACATTATCAGATAAATTTTGTTTCTCAAAGAGTCAACTCGGGCAAGATCAATTTGTATAAAATTAATTTATATCAATTCTCTTGCTTCTAAAATTAATTTGTTACATAATTTTGAAGACTTATGCATCTTTAATCACTTTAACAGTCGATCAACTAATAGGCTTTATCCCAAATTGTTACGTTTGTTTTATGATTCATCTATGTTCATTTTGCTCTATTCTGCTGGTATATATAAGTTAATTGAATTATATATTTATGCTACTTTTGTAATTAAAATTTTACACTTTGTAATTTCTATAAATTCTGAAGGAGATCAGGGTGGGATTAGAGTTGAGTGACTATGGAATGCAGCAAAGACTTATTCCTTACATGCATTTCATAGGGGAGTTGTATAACTATGAACTTATTGATTCTTCTGTGCTATTCAGAGGTATGGATCTTCTTTCAACTAATCTTTAGTTGCATGTACGTTATTATTTATTTTGAAAAATTCATTTTCTTCTGATTAGAGCTTTATTTCTTATTATGATTTGTTCTATGCTGTAGGTAGCTAGCTAATCAACTGAGAAAAAAATCAGTTATTACTTTTGTGTCATTGAAGATCAATTCACGCATGTAGAGTATAAGGATCACAACTTTGAACCAGTGCCATTTGCATCATGTAATTTAAAGT
>NW_025860090.1:0-1188 GCF_002878395.1 Capsicum annuum
TTATTTGAGGATTTTATCCATATATTTAGGAGTTTTATTTCTCATATGATTATTTTAGGATTTAATAATATATGTCTTATATATTAGAAGAATAATTAAATGGAAATAGTTTTTTTTTTTTAAAAAAAAAGGTCCTAAATAAAAAATAGTTAAAGAATTCCACTCTTTTTTTTTGTTCCAAAAAGAATCCACGTCAAATAAATGTTATTTTGATTTATAGAAATTAATTATATATGGAAATAATAAATATTTCTATTTCAAATTAACTAAAACCCAATGAAATAATTGATTTTTAATCCTTTTTCTCCTTCTCGTTAACCTATGACTAAACCAATTTTATACTTATACCTATTGATATCCGATCCCTTATTCTATGTTGTTTGTTTTTAATAATTGACACAAACCTTTTAATCAAAAAGAAAAAAAATTATTCTTTTTTTTCCTGTTTTGGTCGGAGAAACAATATTTTTAAAACCTTTTTGGGTGGAGAAAACAATATTTTCCTTCTATTTTTAGAGGGAAAAACTACAAGAAGCAGCATACTTAAGAACTAAATTATGAAAAATAGCAACACTTTAATTAAATTATATTGTGTAGCAAACATAACATTATTTTAAGTGTGGTCCCCCATTTGCTAAGGTTCCCTTTTTCAAGCCACTTTTCTTTCTCTTTTCTTTAATTGATTTTTATTTTACCTTTTATTATTTGAAATCTCTCAGATTCCTCTTTCAAATATTTTCTTTTCTCATGTTTTTTTTCACGATTTAATAAGGAAGGTGTTCCACAATTTCAGGTAAATAATAAATTCAGTTATTGCATGTTATCAATTTTTTATTTTTTTATTTTGTATTTTGTACTGTAAACCATTAGCAACTTTGAGTTTGAGGTTTTTTATGCTCTAATGGCAGAACACACACCAAAATCACAAACAAATAGGGGTATACCACCTATTAATTTATTATTTGATAATGCACCATCATTTAATCTTTGATTAACTCAAGACGAAGTATTTAAAGTTGTTTCTACTCCTATACAGTCGAAGAAATCAGTGAGTACGAAAGAGCTTAGGTCCAAGTTTCATAATGATCCAGTGAAGATGACTGATATCTTGAAAAAAACGGTTGAAAAAAACTCCTTCTCTCAAAGCCACAAAATTACAAAAATATGAGAAGAAAAGGAAAGCAAAAG
>NW_025860091.1:0-1251 GCF_002878395.1 Capsicum annuum
AACAGCGCCTCTACTCTGGTTACTCCCCGCCACGGCTTCTTGCCTCATTGGTTTCACCTTTAGGATGGCATAGTCCTTAGGGATTTTTCTCCGTTTCCTCTTTGTTAATAAACTTCTTAATATATTATTCTTCGAATAATTCTACTGTAAAGTAACTACTATGAATTGATTTTATCATATCATTATTGTTGGGAATTATGAATTTAGCTATTCATAATCATAAATAGATATACCTTTTCGGGTAGCTTTGATATTTCTGAGTTTTATTCCTCCATAGCTTTTTCCATTGGAATATGTTTATTTGAATAACTGAGTAAAGTATTTGTTGTGGAGTGGAGAGAAAAGTTGCTTCAACGCATGAAGGCTTGCCTTTGCAATGCCTTCTACCTTCTTTATTTATAGAACGAAAAAGTATCTTCACATCCAAACTTTACAAAAATTATAAACCTAGGAACTAAAAAGTCAATAAAAGAGGCCTAACCTATTTTCCTACATCTACGTAAAAGTCTTAATAATTCAATCAATGTACAATAATTCAATCAAGACTTTTGTACAATAATTCAGACTTTGTACAGTATCTTGTCTCCGTTGATTTTGTCGTATCTGCTCCATTATTGCTCCTTATTTTATCTTTCCAGCGGGCATTTTGTCTTCTTGATTTTTATTCTAGATGTACCTCTGGAATAATATTATCTTCTCCACTACACCTCGAACATTGGTGATCTGGATATTTATGTCCAATTATCTTACAATATCTTGTTAGCAGTCCGTCTGAAATAAATCCTTTTTTTATTGCTCTTGCGGTAGATTGTTTTTCTGGGTTGAGTAGCGTCATTATCCATTGTCTTACATCTTCCATATCTGCTTGTCGTAGCTCTTTTGAATTTGAGTAAATCATTTGATGATCTCTTGAATAATAGCTCCATATTGGGTTTCCTATAGTTATTTGCTAGTTCTTGAATGATAGTAGCTAGTCCAATAAGTCGTTTATTTGCATAAAAATCTGGTATCTCAATTCTGGGTATCTCCGGTTGCTGCGTAATATCTTCTGGTATAATCATATCTCTAGTTAATCCTATCTTTACAATTTGTATAACTGATTTTATTTCGTCATATAATATCTCTGCTGGTGCAGTATAACACTTTATATAAAATAATTTGTTTTGGTATCCATTTGTCATATTCATTATATTTTTTAAACTTATTCTTGTAATATATAGGTTTTCTTATTTCTGTTGTTTTAGGTATTAT
>NW_025860092.1:0-3498 GCF_002878395.1 Capsicum annuum
TATTTTAATTATACAAACTCTTAATTTCTCCTAACAACATTTAGTTCAAACTTGCAGATTCTTTTAAATTAAAACACATCGTGTAGGATTTTTGGTTGCAACTAAGATTCATTTTTTTTCATGTTAGTTACTATTACTTCTATTTTATGAGTATTTTCTTATCGGTTAAATTGAAAATCGTACCGTTAAGGATTTAAAAATTGATAAAAAATATCTTATTGATTTGGTTATTAGTTTAGCATATTTAAAAATTAAAAATTGATAAACCGAACCAACCAACGCACACCCCACCCCTAATGGTTTAGCAAACATATATTCCTAATTACTATATTTAGCCTAAATTTTAATTAATTATCATCCATAACCTATCTGGTGAATTAAATATAATTTATAGCCTCTTTCTTTATTTTCTCTCTTTCTCTACCTTTTATTTCTTGTTTTAGCTCTCTCTTTCTCTACCTTTTATTTCTCTTTCTACTTTTCTTCTTTTTCAGTTTGTCTTCTTCTTTTATTTTTTTTCTTCTTTTTTTTCGTTTTCTCTTCCCTTTTTGTTTTTCCATTTTTTATTTTATGTTTTTCATCTTATTTCTTTGCAATCTTTTTTTTATATTTTCTTGGATTCTTTTTTCGTTTCTTTTGATTTTTTCCTTCTTTTTTTCTTTTTCTTTTTATTTTTTTCCTCATTTTTTTAGTTATTGTTGCATTTTATACTTTATATGTTTTTTATATTTTATATTTATTTATGTCATGTTATATATTTTAAATAAAGTTTACTTATAGTTGAATAGTTAATTGTGAATATGTACAATTTATAATTTATATTCTTATACATATAAGTATATTGATTAATTTTATTTGTATGAGACTAAAATATATTACTTTACAATGTGTCATTCAATGCGAATATATCATTGGTATTTGTATTTTGATTTTTTCATTTATATTTGTATATAAACAAGTATCATTTTGTATGCGTATGGTTCAAGTTATATAAACATGTATCATTTGGTACAAATGTAACATCTGTATTTGTATAATTTATCATTTTTATTTTGTTGTTCAATTTGCATCAATAATATACAAATTATATCAATGAATATAAATACAAGTGTTTGTAGAAAGAAAAATAGCAATTTTTTAAATTGTTTAACAATACAAATAATGTTGTCCACTACAAATTCAAATGCAAATAAATGAAACAAATGACCAACATGAGTTGGAGTGTAGTGGTGGGACTACTCCACCCTTAACAAGAGTTCTCAGATTCGAGTTCTGGGTATGGAGAAAATCCCGTTGGGAATGTCACCCCCCAAAATGGGCCCTGCAATGCACTATCCGAATTAGTCGGGGCTCCAATATGGGTACCAGACAGCGAGTGGAAAATTAAACAAAAAAATTAAATACAAATACAATATGTGGTCTACTTACAAATACAAATAAAAATGTGAACTATAAAATTTAAAAACAAACGTGAACTTTAAAATACAAATACAAATATAATTGTATCAACGAATACAAAAATATAAACAATGATGTGAATACAAATACATAAGCATTTGTGGTATTTAGGTTATCATCCATGACTTGTGCTCAAGTAGCCATATTTTAAAAAAATATAAAAAAATATAAAATAAAATAAAATAAATGAGAAAGAATAAGTACAAAAAGAAAACAAAAAAGAAGAAACAGAAGCTAGAGATAGAAGAGAGTAAAAAATAAAAAAAATAAAATGAAGTGAAAATAGATAAACAAAATCATCTATTTTTTTATTTCTTTTTTCTTTACGACCTCTTTTTTCTGTTTTTGTTCTTGTTTTATTTTTTTTATTTTTTTATTTTTTCTCCTTTTTTATTTTTTTCATTTATTTGTATTTCCTTTTTCTTTACTAATTTTTGTTGTTGTTGTCGTATGTTGTATTTTATATACAGCAACAACAACAACATACCCAGTGTATTCCCAAATAGTGAGGTCTGAGGAAGGTAGAGTGTACACAGACCATACCACTACCTCAGATGAAGTATGTTTTTTTATATTTTATATTTATTCATATCATATTATATATTTAAATAATTATTATTTATATTTGAATAATTTAGCCATGAATACAATTTATATTATGTATTTGTATATAAATAAATACATGGATTAATTGTATTTACTTAAGTCTAAAATATATAAATATGAAATGTGTCATTTTATGCAAATATATCAATAGTATTTATATATAGATAAGTATCATTTGCATCCGTATGGTTCGAGTTGTATAAACATGTATCATTTGCATTTATATAATTTAACATTTGTATTTTTATAATTTATCATTTATATTTGTATCGTTCAATTTACATTAATAAAATACAATGTGTATCAATGGATATAAATACAAGTGTTGGTATAAAGAAAAAATTATAATTCTTTTTTAATTATTTAAAAATATAAATAATGTTGCCAACTACAAATTCAAATACAAACAAATGAAATAAGTGAAATTACAAATACAAATATAATATATGGTCAATTTACAAATACAAATACAAAATATTTCTTTTAAAATATAGTGCATCGACGAAAATATAATACAAATAAAATAAAACCATAAAATACAAATATAATATCCAGTCAACTGGAAAATACAAATACGAAATAGTTCTTTAAAATAAAAATGTGCAAATTGTATAAAATGTAAATGATTTCGAAAATTATAAAATACAAATACAAATTTGAACTATAAAATAAAAATTCAAATATGAACTATAAAATATAAATGCAAATATATGTGCGAACTATAATACAGATACAATTGAATCAAGAAATATAAAAATATAAATGATGGTGTGAACTATAAAATACAAATACAAATCCAATAAGCAATTATGATATTTTCATTATCACTCATGACTTGTACTTGACATAGCCATATTTATCAAAAATATTAAAAAAATATATATAATAAAATTAAAAGAAAAGAAAAATAAAACATACAAAAAGAAGACAAAAAAGAAAGATAAATAGAAGTTGCGGATAGAAAAGAGAAAAAAAAAGGAAAAAAAAAAACAAAAAGAAAGAATGAAAAATAAATATAGAAGCAGAAAAAAAAATAAGAAAAAAAAGAATCAAAAAGATAAAAAGGGAAAACTACGGGAAAAAATGAGAAAGCAAAAAAAAGAAAAAAAGAAAAAAAGAAAAAAATAAAAAAAATAAAAAATGAAAAGAAAAAAAGGAAAAAAAGAAGAAGAAGAAAAATAGAAGTTATAGATAGAAGAGAGGGAAAAAAACGAAAAAAGAAAAATAAAAATAAAAATAAAAAAAGAAAGCAACAAGTAAAAAAAATGAAAAAAGAGAAAAAAAATGATGATGAATACAGACACAGTGAGTGATTATGATGTAGTCATCATCATTCATGACTTGTACTCGATGTAATCATATTTTTCAAAAATATAAAAAATATAAAATATAAAATACAATAAAAGAAAGCAAAAAACGAGAAAGGAAAAATCA
>NW_025860092.1:3598-7720 GCF_002878395.1 Capsicum annuum
GAGAAGTAGAGGCAAGAGATTAAAAAAAAAAGGAAAAAGAAGAAGGAAATGAAAAAGAAAAGAAAAGAAGAAAAAACAAAAAGAAATACTAAAAATTGTAATTTTAAAAGTAACGCTAAGAACATTCTCATATTGCTGAAACCTAAGTTATTTTTGAAAGTTTCCGATATGTTAACGTTATCCTCCCGTATTTCTCTCTCTCACTCTCTCTCTCTCTTATACCTCTAAACTTTTTTTTCTCTTTCTTTTTTCTTGTTAGTTTTTTTTCATCTTATCTTTAATTTGTTTTGGTCTCTTTTCCTATTTTGATTTCCTTTTTTTTTTTTTCATTTTTGTCTTTTTCATTTGGGTTTTTCTTTTCTAGTTTTTGTTGTTTTTACTCTTCTATCTCTTGCTTCCATTTTCTTTTTGTTTTTTTCCTTTTTTTCCTTTTTTTTTCTTTCTCATTTTCTTTTGGGTTCTATTTTATATTTTCTTTAAACTTTCGAAAAGTATGGTTATGTGGAGCATAAGTCATGAATGATAATGAAAGCACTACAACCATTATAGTATTTGTATTCATATCATTATTTATATTTTATAGTCGTAGATACAATTGTATTCATATTTTATAGTTCACACTTGTATTTGTATGCATCTTATAGTTTGTACTTGTATTTGAATTTTATAGTTTGCACTTGTATTTGTATTTTATAATTCGCACTATCAGTTATATTTTATATAATTCGCATTTGTTTATACTATGATACATATACAAATGATTTATATATGTTTATATTTTATAATTGAACCGTGAATATATAAATTATACATATACATATCATGTTTATACAAATGATTTATATATGTTTATATTTTGTACTTGAACCATACATATACAAATGATACATATACATATCATTTATACTTATACATATACTTATCATTTTTATTTATTTATATTTTATCAAATGATACATGTTTACATAACTTCACCATACATACACAAACATGTTTATATATGTAGAAATACAAATGATAAATCTGATTTACAAATACTAACGCTATATTTGTATTAAATGGTTCATTGCATATTTGTATATTTTAGACTCAAGCAAATACAATTAATACATATATTTATTTGTACACAAATACAATTGATAAATTATGCATATTCACATAAACTATTCAAATACAAACAATGAATTTATTTAAAAATATAAAATTTGATACAAATAAATATAAAATATAAATACAACAACAAAAACAAGAATGCAAAAAACTATATAAAAATAAAAATGGAAAAAAAGAAACAAACAAAAATAAAAAAAATTAAACAATAAAGAAGAAAAGAAAATACAAAAAGAAGTGCAAAGAAAAAAGATGTAAAAAAAAGAAGGAGAAAATTAAAAAAGAAAGAAAATACAAAAAAAAAATGCAAGGAGAAAAAGAAACAGTAAAAAAATGAAAAGGGAAAAATACAAAGGAAAAAATTGAAGAACAAAAAAAAGAAGACAGAGAAAAATAAAAAAAATCTCTAATCATTCAAATCTATTTTGAGTTTTGAAACTCATTAAAAGGGGCTCTTTATTTTTAGAAATACAATCTTCAATTAATCTTTAATTAATTGAGTGAACCTGATTTAAGGATGCTGAAATTTTTTGCCTTTTTAAACTCAAGTTATTACCTAAAAATAAGATAATTAACTGTATTTGTATATGTATTTAATGTTGTCTTACACATCAAATACATATACAAGTTGTTATTTCGAATAATTATGAAACTATTGTCATGAAATGCCTATTTGGGCTTAAGTTTGCTACTTATGAATTTTTTTTCCTTATCATTTTGTATATAATTGCGTATCTTATTTAGTCTCGAGATTATTTATCCTATTATAAAAATGAGATAAGTTATTTTATGTATTTACTAATCCGATGATATCACTATCCATGAGATAACTTAGAATGCTAAATGAACAAGGAACTAAGCTAGTATTTGTAGAGATGTCCAAAAATTGGTTTAACAAATAAATCGAATTGAAATAAATGTTATTGGTTTATCGATATTGGGTTATTGGATTAACAATTTTAAATGATTTTGTAATTTTGTAAGAGAAAATTTCACAATAAACTTAGGCCTTTAATTAAGAGAGTGTAGACACGTAAAATTTATTGGATCAAATTTATATAAAATTTGAATTTGATCCATATTTTATTGGGTCTAAAATTATTTTGGGCTTAAAAAAATAATAAGCCTATTTTATTCCTCATCAAGGTCCATCTCACCTTGAAGCCCAAACTCATCAAGTAACGTGGCATCCCAGTCAAATCCAAGACCAATAAGACGCCGCCACATGTACAAATGATGTGAAAATCTCATTCAAATTCAACAACCAGTCAAAAGGCGCCAAGTGTCCCAAATGACATGTTTTTGGCCAATCACAAGCAACTAGGCTTACCCACCTACAACTATAAATAGGGGGTAACATAACATTCGAAGAGGAGAAAAAGAGGGGAAATTCGGAAAAGATGACTTTGACAAGCATTGGCAACATCAACATTGACTATCAAGTTCCTGCAAGGAGCAATCAACGAAGTTCTTTTCGGAGATTATTCCAAAGCGACAAAATACTTTTCGACATTCCCGACGATTGAAATACGTCTCTAGGAGTCCAAATCATCCAACGATTTGAGAAACACGCTACTGAAGACCCTCAGATCATTTCTAAGTTTAGGAGGTAAGAATCAAGAGAACAACAGAATTTTACTCACAAGATTTATTTAAATAAAATTATTTTTTTTTATTTAATTTTTGCTTGCAGTTAATTTTCAGCACCACCCAAAATTTACTGCGAACAAATTTTGGCACGCCCAGTAGGACCAGTTCTGCTCTTCATCTCTTCCTTCTACAAATTGAAAAATCACAAATTCAACTACTACAATGAACTTCAGAAAAATCAATGAAGTTTCGTGCAAGAAGTCTACTACTGCCATGACTACTGAGTTCACACTTGTTGACTCCATCAATCGATGCAATCTCAACGTTTGTGATTTCGATGGATCCCAATACTTTACCTCTTTGAAGATGAAGAAAAGGAGAAAATCTTAAATTTCGACTATAACTACAACCCCCGAGGGTAACTTTGCATCTACATTATCAGATGAACTGTCTGTAACTTTGGAGAATCTGAGGACTTAATGAATTCTCCAACTTTAACGAATTTTGACACCTTTATAGTTGATGCGGTTAACATGGATGAGAAGTTTGCAATGATGGAGCAAACCATTAAATCCTTGAAGAAGTCTCTTGATGAGAAATATCGTTAAATCATCCGACTTATGAGCAAGTTAGATCTCTACAATCCTGGAGACTCAAATTATAATCTAACACCGCGAGAAAAAGTTAATGGTGAATCTCTCATCAAGTCAAGTGACAATCACTACAATGATCAATCCTCTTCAGTGACTACTTTAACAGTTCAACAACTGCAAGATATGATTGTAAACACCATCAAGGCACAATATGGCGGTCCGTCATAAAGTTTCGTAGGATACTCAAAGCCATATTCTAAGCGAATCGAGAGCTTACCGATGCCAATTAAATATCAACCGCCAAAGTTTTAGTAATTTGATGGAAAGGGAAATCCTAGGCAACATATCGCTCATTTCTTTGAGACTTGTAGCAGTGCTGGTACACATGGCGATCTTCTTGCCAAGCAGTTTGTTCGCTCTTTGAAAGGCAATGCTTTTGATTGGTACACGAACTTAAAGTCTGGATCAATTGATTGTTGGGAGCAACTTGAAAGTCAATTCTTAAATTATTTCTACAGCACCCATCATACGGTCAGCATGATGGAGTTGAAAAATACTAGACAAAGTAAAGATGTGTCTGTACTGGACTACATAAATCGCTTGCTAACATTGAGCTTTGATTGCAAGGATCATCTTTCTAAAATTTCCGCAATTGAAATTTGCATTCAAGGGATGTATTGGGCCTTGTGTATATCCTCCAAGGAATTAAGCCTCAAACTTTTGAAGAATTAGCTACATGCGCTCATGACATGAAGCTAAGTATTGCAAGACATAGAATGGTACCACCTGTTTTTTATCTTAGAAAAGAAGTTACAAAATTCAAAGACTC
>NW_025860093.1:0-1222 GCF_002878395.1 Capsicum annuum
ATATTATTTTAGGATAAGACAAGGTTAACAAACTTATAAAGAAAGGTTGAAAATTGCACTCACCTTGAAGAATAGATAAAATTGTGAAAGGGGAGGGGGGCAGGGGTAAGAAAAGTATGGGGTTTCTTTGAACAAAGACAAAATGAAATAAACTAGAATATTTTAGACTTTTAACATGTAATTTTCTATGTGTCATTTAGGGAAATTGACGTATACTCAATTGTATTAAAGGCAGATTAATCGGATGAGAAAAAGATTTAGAAAATTATGTCTTGATGGGTTTAAGGGTTCAGTTGGCAAAGGGGGCGTGAGAGGGTACAAAATACAAACACGTACTAGTAAAAGGATCAATTAGACCATTTTGCCTAATTTAAATTATGTTGTTATAACTTTGGAGATTCTTTCTTGATAAGTATTTTGATCCAGAAAGTATATCCATACCATATCTATTTACTAACGTCTTTAAGGCCTTATTTGAAAAAAATTAAGAAATTTAAAGTTGAATAGATATTTAATTATTATAATTTTAACTCTAAATCTGAATAATGATTATGTTAGCTTGTTTTAACAATGTTGAAGAAAGCATCAATTATATAGGGTGTTAAAATAAATTTTCTTGATAAATCACAATCTAAAAGTAAGCGGCAATAACTGCTAAGTGAAGTGATAGTTGATAGTGATGATTTCGAAGTGTTGACTATTAGTGGCATTAGGTAACATGAATTTTGAAATGTAGACGGTGATGGTTACAAGATATTAGCCTAGAAGTTATGGTGGAGCGGTGGTAGTTGAAAGTAAAGTTGGTCAGCGGTGATCAATAGTGATAGTTGTATCGTGAAGGATAATGATGGAGATGATTCGTGGTGATTACTAATGATGGTGATGGTGAAGCTAATTTCTAGTAGTAGCTAGCTATAGAGGTGGTTGGTGGTGCTAGTTATAAGATAGAGGTTGGTAGTGGTGGAGGTAAACTATAGAAATGATCTTCTTTTTGAATGACTTTATTTTTTATCTCTCATAAGAAAAGTCTTACAGAACTAGTCTATCTTCCTTTTTATATATAGGACAAATACCTTTTTGTCCTGTTACACCTCAAATGTTTATAAACAACTCTCCGTGCTTATATACCTCTCAACTCCTCGTCTTCTTTTTCTTTCTTTAGATTATTTTTCTCCTTTTGTTTTTCTTTAATACTTGTTTTTTCTTTCCTCTTTTTTTTTTT
>NW_025860094.1:0-1292 GCF_002878395.1 Capsicum annuum
ATCATCTTCTGTATGTTTCTATGTGTGTATTCATAAATTGAGTCTTCACAGGTCTTCTATGAGGGGTCCTTATTGTGAATCCAAGAAAAAGAAATGGTGATATATGGTCCATGGGTAGGGGTAGGGGGTAGGGTAGGTGGGGTAGGGTAGTGAAGTGGGTTCTTTTGATTGGGTAGGTTGTTAGGATAAGATGTAGGGGTTAGGATAGGATATAATTTGTTAAGGAGTTTGTTATTTTTTGTATTTTGTGAGGTTATAATAACATGGATGAGGGTACACGGTAGGATAAAATAAAATGGGTAAAAGTGAATAAAATTAAACTTTAAGAGGACGAAATCACGTGTCTACATCCACGGCACCTCTCTCAGATCCTAAATCACACACACATACATAGAGGTCGAGAAGGAAATCATGAGGGAGAGGAGGAATTAAGGGAGTAGCGAAGAGTGAGGGAGAGTAAAAAATGGGTGTGACAGCTCTGGCGACTCTGCTGGGGATTTTAGAATTCGAGCTTATTTTTGAAATTGTATCGGCTTTGTTTGGAATTATGGGTGCATAAACATTGTTTGTGTTATTGTTATCACTGTTGGGTGTTTTCGTGCTCTTTGTGTACAGTATTTATCCTATGTGTAACCATTTTTATATCTGGCATCATGTGTCTACCCCCAGGCCTTCTTTCTGCAACAAGTCCGTAGTACATGCGTTGTATACGACCTCTAGTTGATTCACCCTTATCTTAGGGGGGAGACGTCGGTGTTATGGAGTAGGTGCAAAGCAAAGCAGCCACTATCGACCATGCGCTCCCCCGAATAGCCTTGTTAGTGAACTACAATGTAGGTCAGCCTTTAGGTTATGCTTATGTGCATCATACTGAGACCTAGCGGGAGCCACATGGCCCTTTGAAGGAGACTCACCTCTACAGCATCCCTACGTGCTAAATATTGCATCTTTGAGGATAACGTGGTCATTTGACGGACTGATTTGGGAAAAACATGTGTTAGAAGTAAAGTGTGTGGGTAATGAAATAAAAAAAACAAGAAAAAAAAAAGTTTCATAGTTTTTAGAGTTTTTTTTATGGCTTTTATTTTTCACAATTCAATTCAAAAGGACTTTTTTACCTTTCACACTCATTTTCTAAAAAAAACATCAAAAAGATTTTCAGTTATCTCGTTTAGCATGCATTCACAATTCAAAAACTTCAAAAAGATTTTTCATTCATAGGATGTGTTTATAAAAGAAAAATGCAAAAAAAAAAGATGTTAGAACTTTTTTACATTTCGTATAACGAAAAT
>NW_025860095.1:0-1510 GCF_002878395.1 Capsicum annuum
GAAGACTCAATTTATGAATACACACATAGAAACATACAGAAGATGATTCTCACGGACGGAAACACAACACAGAAACCTTACAATTTCCATTCTCTAGGACACCATTAGAGGTCCCGTTTCATTCTTACTATCATCATTTGTCACCGTCCATCACTGTACACACACATATGTACATTAAATTGCACACCATACATTGAAAAATGGAATAGATCGAGAGGATGGAATAGATCGAGAGGGTTTCAAGCCGTTGGTCACTGCTCCGGCGACTTAGCTTACCGAAATCGACATCAGGATCATCATCTAGGTCTGCTCCATCCTAAAATTCCCAAAATCCTTTTGGTCGTCTTGATTTCTAGACGAAATCCAGCTGGAAGCCACTCCATTCCAGTCGATTTCTGTCACTGGTAACTCATCGGAGTTCGGGGTTCGAATTTATATGCGCCCTTAGTTTTCTACCGAGAATTGGGCTAGAATTTTTGTTGTTGGCGTTCGGTTCTGGGTCAGTTGTTCTACTTCGAGACTTTTCATCATTTTTTTAAACCAATTCGAGTTGGGGTTTTGTCGTTTTTGCGGTTTTTTCTTCGAGCTTTTGGATTTGAATTTCTTTAACTCATCATTATCAACGAAAGTCGATTTCGAAAGGTCTATTTCTTAGCCCGCTCTCTTTTTATCTATCTTGGTCCGTTGAATGGTTTGTGAATATGTGTGGTGTTATTATTTTTTGTTGGATTCTTGTTGATGTTGATCATGACGTTTGTGATTCGGCTATGTTGGTTTGAGGAATGAGTTTGATCATGTTTAATGTGTTGATAAAAAAATTGGGGTGGAATTATGAGATTGATAAAATGATGAATTTGGGTTAATGATGGTTTTATTGTTACTTTTTCTTCAACTTGGAATAAACATGAATAATGTTGGTGAACTCGATAGTGTCACGGTTTTAGGTCGCTAATTGGATATGCAAATGGTAGGTTCGGGTAGGCAAATTTAGGCATGGTGGATTGATGACATGTTTGAAATATGTGTTGGAAAGGTTTTGTTTTGTCGCATTTAATTCAATTGTATAATTTGGCCGGGGAATGCCCCGAAGTATCTGTATATATTTATTCACCGGGAGTGCCCCGAGGTATCATGTACCCAGAGGACGTTCGTGGTGAAGGACCGAGGCGTCGGGTAGAGCATTAGTTTAGAATTAATTTAGCGCAGGTTTATATTTTTTCTTTTTTTATATACTCCGGATTGTATAATTGGACTGGACATTACATTTTGGATTGTTTTTTTTGTTTTTTGTTTATTGCTTGATTGTTTTGCGTGCTTTTGTGTGGTTTATACATTTTGTAGTGCCAAAATAGTTGATACACTCTACCAAGCGACCGTGGTTGAACCACGGGATCGAGGGGTGTCTAACACCTTCCCCTCGGTTAACAGAATTCCTCAGCCGGAGTCTCTGTTCGCAAACCAGTTTAAAGAGTCAAATGGTTTTGAAAAGGATTTTCCAATGGTGACTTGG
>NW_025860096.1:0-1020 GCF_002878395.1 Capsicum annuum
GATGTGTATTCTTATTTCATTGAATATTGCGTATTAAATCTCTATCTTATGAAATATTATCATCAAAGTGTTGTTGAAAAATAAAGTCTAGTGAAACCGTATGGGGCTCTTTCGATTCATTAGCATAGTTGACTTGTTATTCATCCCATTTTCTTGTTCAAAATACAAAATCAAAGTCTAGTGAAGCCATGTGAGGCCTATTTTGATTCACTAGCAACTTGTTGTCCAATTTGTTGTTCTTGTGTAGGTTTAATGTATGTATAGCTGAATCTGGTTGCATGAGATTGAGCCAGTAAAGAGATGATTCGTCCTTGTGTGTTATTAGTAGAAGGTAGAGAAGGATTTGTTAGTCAGGGTGATTTGTTGGTTGGTTGAATGTAAAAATGGCTATATTAGCGAGTAAGTTATGATTTTAGACTCATGGTTGTTTGAGGAATTTGAAGACAGTCTAAATGTATGCTTAAGTAAGTAAGTATGAGGTGAGAAATCCGCAGAAGTAGAGAAGATTGTATGGGGTTATAATATCAGATTAACGTTGATCATGTCTATTATATGACTTTACCCTTTGACCCTCTTTTCATTGGTAGTTGTAAACTAGTGCTACTTGTGAGAAGGTATGTAGTAGATTTTTAAGATATTTGGGTAGAATGTCCCAATTTAATGGATTGGTATATCTATATTATGTTGCATTCTTCATTGGTGGTAAATGATTGATACTAAACTATAGGCTTGAATTTAAATGGTGTGGGGGTAAATAGTGGCAAGAGTTTGATGATGCATGTTTTGTGGGATTAAATTAGTAGGCTTGATGAGCTGAAATAGTACATGCTAATGGATTATGATAAGGAAAATTGTTAGGTCATGATCGATTATTGTGGTTATGAAGTTCTAGTGCACTAGTGTTTCGTGATGTTTATTTATAGTTTCCAAGTGAAAATTTTGTGTAAGGTTGGGTTGTAAATCATGCATAGCACTAGATATTAAGTTTGAATAGTTGATGTCCATGAAGGTGGATGTGAA
>NW_025860097.1:0-2900 GCF_002878395.1 Capsicum annuum
GATTGGCTTACCTACCAGGGTCATGATAGGGGCAATCAGGACCTTAAATTTTGAGTATGTTTGACTTGACACCATCTTTGTTTGAATTGGCTTCCACTCTACCTAGTGATTTTGGATTTTCATGGAAAGTCGATAACACTAGTTATGTCATGTATTCCTCAAATTTTCAACAATGATTTTTGAGTATCAGAAAAGATTCAGGCAATTGAAACATTCCTACTTCACTTAACTAAATGTCTCTAAAAAGAAGAAGGAAATGAGAAGAACAACTTCAAGGTTTATTGATGTGAGAGTTAATCATATTGAGATTTTTCGCTTAGCGTGTTTCAACATTATTCATAAAGAAGCAAAAGTGGAACATGGAGGAGTGCATTTTACTATCAATGTCTGAACAAGGTCATTATCTACAACACCTTAGGTATTTACCCTACAAATACTCAACACTTAGTTCAAAAAATCATCTGGAAAAGTTACAGTCCCATGTTTCCATGGATTAGTTCACAAGTCATGAAATAGGTCCATGAACCATAAAATCACTCACAAAAACCATTACAGTTGTCTAGCAGATAACGATGTAGTAACTCATAGTATAAAACCACGAGTCATGAATCCACTCATAGAACTGACCTCCATATTAGCAAAACTCCTATGTTCCTACAATGCATAATTGGACTCATAAATTGTGATCGCGATCCATACTGTGGAACCTGGAAACTTAGATTAAGAGTTGACAATTTCCTTCAGTACCACAACTCTTAGTATGACTCATAGTATCTAAAACATGTGTCATGGAATAGCTTATGGAAGCGAGTTCAGGAAAAAAGCAAAATACCTACAAGAAACCATGAGCCAAACCATGATCTATGATAGCAGACCACGAGTCTTTATGACTCATAGGTCACTATTTCTAGAAAATTAAAATGTTTTCTCAGAGGTAATTCCATCTTTTCATATATATATATATATATATAAAATATACATATATATATGTGTGTGTATATATCTATATATGTGTATTGGTATATATATAGATAAACACATATATACACGCATATATATATATATATATGTATGTATATGTATATATACGTATGTGTGTATATAAGTAAATTTGTGTGTATCTCTCTCTATATATATATATGCACACACATATATATACATGTGCTGCATGAATTTTAAATCATCCTATTGAGTTAATTGTGAGAATTAAATCTTAATTTATTACATATATATTCATGAGATACTGGTAAAATTGAGAAGCACCGTTTAAAAGAAATAACGTACTTTAGAAAAACCTTTTGTCTAGGTCATTTTCCAGCAAGGTCGGTTATGATATTTTCAAAAACCCTTGGTCAAGATCATTTTTCGATAAGGTACGCTTGAGATATGAGTCATAGCATATGGGGTGTGAACCCCATGGGTCCTACCTAATAGTTACAATCTTGATCGGTGTGCATAGACATTCATGTGATGCCTTTTATTATTCATCCCATATATATTACATTGCATTGCACTTGCATACGTATCTTGGTTGTTTTACTTAGTTTTCTTGACTTGTGTTTAGTTTTAGTATTTTCATATATTTATTTACGTTGTTTTTATTTTTATGTATTTATATATGAGAACTATTAATGGAGATGGTATGAGCAACCATTTGAGACTTTTCTACTTACAAGTGATATTCTCAAAGTATATTTTACTTATTTTAATTCCTATGATGCTCTATCAATGTATGATACCTCTTGAGTGCAAATGGACCGTACTCACCTCTACTATGGCCATTAGGTAAAGATCCTAGATCGAGCATAGGTCATAGTGGTTGATCGTGCTTCTCTGAGATTGTGATCGAGGTACTAGGTTGCTTAGGGATCAGAGTCGACTTTTAGACCTGCTCTTACCTTATTATATCTTTATTTGTCTTTAGAGGTAGACTTTGTTTTTTATTTACATCTAGATAATGTATTATATATACTATAGTTTGCCACCACTTCTTGGGGTTTTCATGCTATGTTATTTAAATTTGCATTTTAATTATGTCTTGTGTTGGTTAGCCTTTGTTTTTGAAGTCTCGTATTAGTTATTTATGTATTTCTTTATCAACTTGAGTGATCAGGTTACTTATCAAGGTTGGGCCAAGATTAGTGCCATCATGACCTATTTTTTGGATCATTACAAATCAATATTAGAGCATCCAAGTTCACTGATCTTATCAGTGTAAGAGTAGGATATCTAGTAGAGTATTGTGGATCGATATACTGATTCTCATATCTATCTTCAAGAGGCTATAAGATTCTTTAGGAAAAAACTTCTATAATTTGATTCCTCATTGTGTGGGTTATTTTTAGAAAGAATTATAAGTTATGTTCCACTCTCATCTGCACAGATGGTAAGGAATAGATCTATTAAGGCTAGGGATACTAAGTTGGCACTCGAAGATAAAGCCTAGACTAGAGAGAGAGACAGGGTCAAGGACGGCCCTAATATAGAGGATGGGTAGGAGGAGCTTCTATTGTTACTTGCAGTGGTAGGGGGACTTCCCCTAACCCCAGGGTTAAGGATGTTGGGGAAGAAGAGGCCAACTCATATCCTACAAGGTTCAATTTCTACCATAGTTCTAGAGGTCTGTTGATTAAGTTATTAATTTTATTGAATTGTCTTCCCTTGATTTCAATGGGTGTTTCTTCAATTGAGTATGGTGTCGCCGTCTTCGTATGGTATTCGTTCGAACTCGAGTGTGGTTCGACCCTTTGTACCAGCATCTTTTTATGGTATTCCTCAGATTTTGAGTGGTGTTCCACCTTTTATGCTAATGTCTAATTATGGTATTCTTGGTTCAGGGTTACAATCTTAATCTATGTTACCCATATGTGTGGATTTTTAGCCTACCATACTTATTATTT
>NW_025860098.1:0-9271 GCF_002878395.1 Capsicum annuum
TTCCACAATACCATTAGATTGAGGTGAATACAAGGCAGTAGTTTGATGAAAAATTCCATTCTTTACACATATCTCTGCAAAAGGAGATTCATATTCTCCACCCCTATCACTTTTTATCGTTTTGGTCATTTTCTCTATCTGATTTTCAACTTCTGTTTTATATTACCTAAACGCATCTATTGATTCATCCTTACTATTTAGAAAATAGACATAACAGTACTATGTGCAACCGTCAATAAAAGTTATAAAATACTTTTTTCCACTACGAGATAGTGTTAAATTCATATAACAAATGTCTGTATGGATTAAGTCTAAAGGATTATAATTCCTTTCAACAGACTTATACGGTTGCTTAGCATACTTTGATTCCACACACATTTGGCATTTTGATTTATTTCACTCAAAGTTTGGCAAAACGTCTAAGTTAATAAATTTTCGTAAAGTTTTGTAATTGATATGTCCTAATTGTTCATGCCTCAATTCATTAGACTCGAGAAAGTAAGAAGAAATAGAATATTTATTGATTTCAAATTTCATTACATTCATCTTAAACAGGCCCTAGGTGAGGTAGCCTTTTCCTACACATACTTCTCTTTTGCTAATTACAACTTTATTAGAAACAAATACACATTTGAATCCATTTTTAGTCAAAAGTGATATGAAAATCAAGTTCTTTCTCAACTCTGGTACATAAAGGACGTTGTTGATAGTCAAAAATTTACCTAACGTCATTTTTAAGCAGATTTTTCCCGTCCCTTCAACCTTTGTTGTTACGGAGCCTGCCATATATATCTTCTCCTCACCTTGAGCTGAAGCGTATGTATCAAACAACTCTTTGTTAGCACAAACATGGCGAGTGGCACCGAAATATATCCACCAATCAATAGGATTTCCCACCAAGTTACATTCAGAAAGCATAACACATAGATCATCTATTTTATATTTGGATTCGGCCATATTGGCTTGATCTTTATTCTTGCCTTTCTTTGGGGAACGACAATCCTTATTCTTGCACTTATCCTTGAATTTCTTCTTAGGTGGATTGCTTTGTTGTCCAGCTTTCTTCCGTTTCTTTGAGTTTTTAGGGTCATCCTCTACAATGCTAGCTTCACTCATTGCAGAATTTTCTTTCGACCTCTTCTCGGTGACTTTGTCGTATTCCTTAATACGCAACCTCACAATGAGGTTTTCGGGTGACATCTCCTTCTTTTTGTATTTCATGTAATTTTGTAAATCCTTCTACAAAGGTGGAAACTTCTCTATTATTGTATCTACTTGAAATGCCTCGTTCACAATTAAACCTCTATTAAAGGTCATTTGAACATTGAGAACATACTTAACATGTTCAAATAAGGTATTTACTATATTCATACCTTCAGAAAAGAGATCGGTGATGAATACTTGAGATACAACAGTCTTACTGTCAATCATCTTGTAGTCAAGGAACCTTAAACAAAGAACTTTTTAGTTCCTACATCCTCAATTATTTACTTTCATTCCAGTGCATTTCATAACTTTTTTGATTTCTTCAATCTGCTGTACATATTATACAGATCATCTTGGAGGCTACTTAGGGTATAATTCTTGCATAAGAAATTCGAATGTTTTCATTCCTCCATTTACGATGAACCGCTCATTGTCTGATGTATCTTTAAATAATTTTGAAGCATCTTCGGATATGAACCTTTGAAGACATAAAGTTGTCAAATAGAAGAACATCTTCTGCTGCCAGCGTTTAAAATCTATGCCCGAAAACTTCCATGTTTCTCCGCAGGTGTTATTGCGTGCGGAGCACTTATATGGCCTATTGTAGCAACATTTGTTATTGATACACTTGTCACACCATCAGTTACATAACCATCAGTAGTCATTTTTCTGTCACAAAAAGACAATCAACTTAGTATATCAAAATATTAATTATAAAGTTGAAACAACTTTAAACATCTCTTGTTTCTAGTTTAACGATGAAGTTTTTATGTTCTTCTAATCGTTAACCGAATGACCTTTAACTTGTGATGACGTATTTATGTATTCAAATAACTTGTTAAGTTTAAACAGAGCAGAAAGCAATAAGCATTAATCTCTAGAAACCAAACAATACAGATTATACTAAATTTTTTAAGATTGTTGTTCCGGATTCACAATCTGTATGTTTTCAACATAAACTTCAGCCTAAGTTCAAAGAATAAGTTTTTAAGAAAAACAATGAAGTTCAACACCTTCAACAAAACTCAAATTACAAATCAAAATGAACTGTCAAAGAAGCATGTTTATCAATTTTTAAAGAAATAAAGATGAAGCAGAATTTAGAGCCAAGTCTGCCGACTTCACGGTGTATCCTTAAGGATTTATTCCCCTCCAGTACCCGAGGTTGTGAAATCTTTCCTCCCAAGATAAAATGGTTTAACCTTTGAAAGTAGCGGTACCTCAAACTTTCAAAAACTTGGAACACACTCAACAGTTGATAATCACAATTGAGTTTTTAAGAAGAAGAATAATGTTTTCTGCTCTTAAAATTGTACTTATACCTGAGGAGAAGTTCAGGTATTTATAGCCATTAAGTGTCTCTTTGAAAGGAAGCAATGGTTCATAGAAAGAGGCATTATTTCTGAATAGTCACGTCACATGCGCCTGGTCTGCGTTGGACTACGTCTAACCTGCAGCCACAGATGACTTTTTGGCCATTCCAGTAGCTTCTACGTTGGACCTGAGCTAGGAAGAGCCAGCCAACGCTAGGTCTACGTCTGACCTGCGTGTTCAGGTTACCCCTTTTGAAAACAGTGTGTCATTTCCTTGAAGGGCCACATCCCTTCAACGTGCGTTGCGTTTGCGCTTGCATGGCATTCGAAACACGCCCACACATGGAAAAAACAATTCCTTTGGATTAAAATTTTACTTGTTTTTCAAGTTTCAAAATAAAATTTTTCCAAAAATAATAACCTCTCAATCATTTCCAAAATCCAAATTCAAAACCAAGCGAGCGACAACAATAACGGCGTGATATATCTCTTTGTTCTTGCCTCACTATCCACATGAAGAAGTGTTTCTGATATAAACACTAGAAAACTTCTTTCTCCCACCAATGTAGGAGAAAACTTAGCTTTCTCTAAGTGACATTTTCACTTTCCCTCCAAATTTCGTTCCCTCCAGTTGTCATTCACACATTTCATTTGAACCCAACAGTATCCATCATCATGAAGAGAAACCAACTTGACAAAACCACCATGTGGTTTAGAGGTAACGAAAACAAACTCAAGGGCAATGCACAAACTAGGATATTGGGGATTGGGGATTGGGAGCGTAACGCGCAGGAGATCAAATTCTACATGGCATTGAGAATAAGAAGATATGTTTCTCACTTGCAGACGTAAGTGGTGAAAACTACGATAGATTGTGGTAAAGCCCCACCATCTCTCCAGATAATCTAAATTGAACTGCTTCAAGATATTTGCATCCTTGAAGAGCAAATGATTCAACATTTTAGATTAAAGTACAAGAAAGTTGGGTGCAGATAGAGGCGAATCTAGAATTTAAAGGTTGTGGGTTCCTAACAATGCTTTAGTAAGCTCCTTTTTTACCACTAGACCAACAACATACTTTGTTTGTGAGTTCCCAACTTATAATTCTTATATATTTACTAGTTTTTTCAATATAAATTCAATAACCGTACGAAAGTTGCTGAGTTTACGAAAACCCGCACGTAATACTCTACATCCGCCCCTGCATGCAGAAATAGTGTAGACCACATCTTGCAAACGTATTTGAATCTGTGCAAAGACCGAAGGGCCAAGTAACTCAAGATGCAAAACATAATTAAGTTCCGGAAGCTCAATAGACACCGACGGGGAAATTCCCCGAAGTAGCTTCATGATGGAAATTTGTCACCTCAGTGTGAGATTTTTTTTTGCTCGTCTAACAAGAATTATCCTTCATTTATAATAAAAAATAATAAGCTCTTAGAATTCCTTATCCCAAATTAACTAAGAAAGGTTTATTTATAAAACAATTAGGAATCTTATCCCAAATTAACTAGGAAAAGGAAACGGAAAAGGAAAAGGAATATAATGTGGGCAGTTTATGGATTTCTCTATACGGTAAGGAATATATTGTGTAACCGTGAGTTGAGCCGTGGGAGTGACTGTGTGGTGATGGACAAGGAAAATTGAAAATATATGTACAAATACGCAGTAAATTCATTGTTAATTTTAATTTTCTTTGTAATACTTTCACTTTCAAAAGGCAAAATAATTATAATACTTCAGAATATGTTGAAATTGTAAAGCAATGCACCATAGAATACACATTTTCAGTAAATAGCTTATTAATGAAAAATAAGAATGTCGTTAACCAAAAAATAAAAAGAAAAAAAAATCTAATACTTTTTTAGAAAGGGTCAAACATAACTCTAAACTATTTTAAATGGATAAAACATATCTCTCTTAATTTTTTATTTTAAAAATATTCCTCGATTAAATATTTGACTAAAAAATGCTCCTCCATCCAACAGATCACTACCAAGCATGTCACTGACTAAAAATGGCCACGTGTTCAAGCCACATCATCGTCCATATGTAAAATCCCTTCTTTAATCTCATCAGCTCATTTATCACCCGATCCGATCCAAAAGGGAAAAAACCTGATCCCAAAACCCAAAGGAATTGACATCTTATTAAGAGCTTTCGTTAAGAGTTAGTAGCTAAAGCAGTCTGATTTTAATAGCTTAGTATACTGAATTTATCGAAGGGCCATCCCAATGTATCCTTAAATTTGGATTGGCCATTAGACTGATGTATTCTTGTTTATGCATGTATAATGTCAGTCTCTGCACTCCATGGCAATATAGATGCCTGTTTGTTAAAAAGAAGAAAAATTTCATTATCAAAGAACCTTATGTGGTGCTTGATTTCTTCTTGTACTCAGTTGTTTTTCCAAGAGAACATGGTGATTCTTATATTATACTGGACACAAACCGGCTTAGATGAAGCATCATCTGAGGATTCATATAATTAATCCCAACTTATCTTGAAATTGAGGCTATTTGTTGTAGCGTTCCTCAAGGATCACTATACAGCAAGGAAAATCTGTGCTAACATGATGTGGCTCTAGGATTTTTTTTTTCTTTTGGATCGGGTTGGGTGATAAATGGACCAATGAAATTAAAAAGAGGAAATTTTACGCATGGATGATGATGTGACATAGCCATGTAACCATTTTTACCCAGGTGACATGCTTGTTGAGTTAGAGGGAGGGTTATTTTTTAGCCAAATATTTAACGGAGGAGTATTTGAGCTAAAAATTTAATGAGGAATATTTCTAATCCGTTTCAGATAGTTGAGGGGTATTTTTGATCTTTTTCTATACTTTTTTTTCATGTCTTACGTCCTGAATCTTCCATCATTGATAATCCATTTGGTATTTAATTAGTCTCTGACTCAGTACATTGCAAAATGAAAAAAAACAATTAAAACAAAGAGAAATATTTATGATAGAAGGAATCATAATATAAAGAACTCAAGTTCAATGCAACAGTAACAAAACACTTCAGAAGGGAGGTGAGGAGTACCAGACATTTGACTCAAAATAAGCACGCCTTTCTTTGCCTTGAACTACTTTTCTTTGCATCTCACGTGATCTACAGGGGCAAATACATCCATTGGGTTCATAACGGTTAACAAATGACAAAGTAGTTGAAGGAACTTTCATGTCGCAACTTTGTAAGGAATGAGAGACAAAACAATACTACCCAGCTATATAAGCCTTTTGAGTGTTGGTTACAAATCCACTTACTTGAAGCTTACAAATAATTAAAACTAAATTCCTTACATACTATAATTAGTTTCTTATCAAATAATAAATACTTGTAGCATTAGACTTTTGGCTAAAGTTTTCCCATCACATAAGATTCATATGCTTAAAAGTAGATATAACACACAAAAGCAGAGCTCATGAAGTTGGAAAGAAGATGCATCTTTTTGAAATACTCGTGCCAAGCACATTCCATAGCTCCATACTTATCGAAAGATTCCATTTCAAAACCTCTTCAATACCAGAGGCATAAACTCAAAATATCAGCAAAAGTAGATGAGCAAAACAAAATTTGTTGAACATGATAACTCAAGAGGCATAAAACGTAAGGATTAACCAGAATATCTAAAACTTATAAACATGGGCCAATTATAGCATGGATTCGACAATCAATCAGTGATAACACCCACACTAAAGTAAGTCTCCACATAGATAAAGAGTACATAAATAAGTTTTCATATAACAAGAATAATATCTAAGAAAGCATTAATTCCTACAAGCTTGCTCTGTGGAAGGCGAATTCAGCGACCTTAAATGCAACCAGCGCAGCATCATGTTCAGCATCATTTAAGTCGCTGTAGCTGGAGACAAACATTTTAGAAGTAAACAACTCCCCCGTATAAATGTCATAAAAACAAAAGAATTGATTGTCCTTGTGATGCCAAATAAATATCAAAGTAGACATGTTATAGCAGGCATGAAATGTTATTAGCTCCTCTTTATGATACGGGGATGATTTCAAGAAGTTTAGCTTGATGATGCGCTTTCTTTCAGCCCATTTCAACTTTGTGTGATCATCTAGTACCAAGACATGTAGCTCATCTTTCAGTAGTTGGGAGAAGGAGAGGCGTCCATTCCAATCCAAGAGATGCAGTATAGCCAACTCTGGGAAGAAACTTACTCTAGGGAAAGTAGTACGACCAATGTAGGTCTCATTAACCATATCTACAACATCTACTTGTATATCATCGACCTCCTCTGTTGTTTCAAGAAAGCAAACGCAATAAGCGACTCCCTTTCTAAAGAAGAGCTGAATGTTGTTCCTCATTCGTCCATCACTAAGCAGTGGTGGTACCACCATGTCAATAGCCCGCCAGCGACAAAAGGACGTCCCAATATTGTCGAGAGAGAGAACTTCATAACCGAGGTTGTTGTTTCCATCATCATGAACAGAAACCAACTTAACAGAACCAGCTTGTGGGTTAGACGTAATGGGAACAAATTCTAACGCAATACACAAACTAGGATATTGTGGACTGGGGATTAGGAGGGTGTCGCGCATGAGAAAGGATTCTATGCGATATTGAGAAGTCGAAGATGATATGTCTCTGACCTGCACATGTAAGTTGCTACTACTGTGACAGATTGTTGTAAAGCCCCACCATCGGTCCGGATTGTCAAAATCGAGCTGCCTCAAGATATGTGCATCCTCACCGAGGATATGACTGAGGGGGGAGTTCTGTGTACGAAGGTACACGAATGTTGGGTGCAGAAACAGGGTAGACCACAACTTGCAAACGCACTTGAATCTGTGCAAAGACCTAAGGGGCAAGTAACTCAAGATGCGAAATATAATTAAATCTGGAAGCTCAACATATACCACAGGAACAATTACACGTTGAACCTTCATCACTCTTTAAGATATAAAGAAAACAAAAAAAAGAAGCAAAAACTCACCTAAATAAGAGAGATCACCTCAAGATTAGCTTCAGACCTGCACAACAAAGAGGACTTTCGGTATTTATTTTAACTCTTCAACAATAATAGGTTTCATTTATACTAGTTGGATTCTAATCCCAAATTAGTATTAATACGAACAGAAAAATTAAATGGGTGGGGTACTTTTCCTTCCCTTAGTATATTATGAGTATAGTATCCCAATTCCTGATTGGAAAAAGTTTGCCGTCATGAATTATATTATGGCAAAAATTCACATATAGTTAGTTAGGGTAATTATAACTAACTTTCTAGTCTAAATTTCAATATTACAATTCATACAAAAAATAAATAAAAGTTTTATGTATATATATACAAAAAATAAAAAAAAATTCATAACAACATATACATAAAATAAAAAAAAATTCATAACAACAAAAAGAGATAAAAAAAGAAATTTTAATGTAATAAATGTCCTTAATCTTCTTCAATTTCATTTATTTCTCTGATATAACAAATCAATAAATATGAATTTATGCATTAATCACTCTCTCAAAAGTTGATAACTTTTTTTAAAATAAAAATTGTGATCTATAGGAGAATACAAAATTCTGGTATATACAATTTACACAAATTATTTTTTACTTGAATTTATTTACTGGAATCCTTTTTTAAATCTAATACGCAATAAAAATTAATTCAGTTTCAACATAATGAAAATCAACTTTTTTATTAGTTTGAGTTAGATTTTCAAAATTGAATGCACAATATCAACTTCAAACACTTTCAAATTGTCAATTTTGTAATTACTATTATTTTTTAATACAATAATTTCAATTTTGATTTTGGGTTTCAATTTTCGTAAAATATAGTCACTCAAAATATACCTGAAATACCAAAGAAAAAGAATTATAAACTCAACCAAATATTTTCAAAACCATATACACCAAATATACAAAATTTAGAAGCATTTGCACCTCCCCAGATACATACAAATTCTAAATCACTTAACCAAGAAAAACAGATATACAACTATTCTTCTCGTAAATACATTGACAACATACACACCTTACAAACCTTATTAAATACCAAATCAAAATTTTACTTAAAAGAGATTTTCTAATATTTGATCATAATAAGTAGCCATTTTTCCATGAATTTTTTTTAAGCTTTTTTCCTAAAAATTATATCACTTTAGTGAAAACGGTATGTGTTTGGCCATGAAAATTCAAAATACAATTTGAAATTATATTGATAAAGTGAAAATAAGTAAAACTTGTTTTCACTCTTACTTTTGTCATAAAATTTTAAAAGCAACTCAATTTATATTTATGATCAAACACAATTCCAACTTCAACTTTAACTCTGAAAATTATGATTTTGATAGCTAAATAGGGAGCATGCGTGGAAAACCATTAACTATGGAAGTACTTGTCCTTTGCAAGTTAAAAGTTCCCTTCAGATATACGCTTTTAATATATTTGTCATTGCTTATTGGGCATTACCGTTTTATTGAGGAATTATAGCCCAACGTCACTGAATGTTACTAAGAAAAAACAATTGGTTTTTATTTTTTGAAAAAAGTCACGCTAATAAAAAAATCAATAAAAATATTATTATAAATTTAGAAATTCATCTATAATAGAAAATCTTTTTTATTTAATTATTTTTTTATATTTATTACAGGCAATATTCAATATTATAAATTAAGGAAATAAGGGAGAAAAGATGATTTTTTTTAAAGTGGAGTCTTTTAATGAAGGGTAAAAAGTTCAAATGGCATTTTTAAGGTCCTGCACAATTTTAATAT
>NW_025860098.1:12271-26987 GCF_002878395.1 Capsicum annuum
AGAATGGCTCAAGCAGAACTCAAAGAATTAAAAGAACAGTTGAATGATCTCCTAGATAAGGGATTCATAAGGTCGAGTGTTTCCCCGTAGGGTGCACCAGTTTTATTCGTGCTTAAAAAAAATGGTTCTCTGAGAATGTGTATAGACTACCGTTAGTTAAACAAAGTCATAGTCAAGAATAAGTATCCACTTCCCATAATCAATGAATTTTTTGACCAACATCAGGGTGCTAGTTAATTCTCTAAGATAGACATCAGATTATGCTATCATCAACTCAGAGTCAGATAATGTGACATCCCAATAACAGCTTTTAGAACTTGATATGGTCACTTCGAATTTCTACTCATATCATTTGGTCTGACCAATGCCCTAGCAACTTTCATTGACTTGATGAACCATGTGTTTAAGCATTACTTGGACATGTTCATCATAGTCTTCATTGATGACATTCTTGTCTACTCCCACAATGAAAGAGACTGTATAGACTATCTAAAGATAGTGTTACAGGCTCTCAAAGCCCATCAATTATTCTCCAAATTCAGTGAACGCCCTGAGTTTGGTACCCCGGATGCTACAGAATGCTAACAATCTCAAAGGACCACTAGCTAACCCATGACTAGTATAAGTTGTGATCACTACATTAAAGTAATACTGTAATAACAATACAACTAAGATAAATGCAGAAATCTGGCAGAAATCTACCATACGATTTAAAACTAAATAATATTAAATAAATGGTATAACAATACCAGAATTGAAAACAACTGTACGAAATTACTCTAGTCTGAAAAGCTTTTAAAATTTCTAAAATATGAATTTGATGGGAAAATCCCCCAACTAACTCCACCTATTAAAATAACTAAGTACTAAAATAATGAAATAATAATCATGTCATCGAACTATGAGGACTCACCACTGACTCTGATTGCTGAAATTTGAACTGCTAAGTGCAATCAGGAACCTGAACATCCAAAATAATGGTATAAAACACCATAGCACAAGAGAAAAGTATGCATCAGTACGTGGGAATATACCGGTATACAAAGTGGGGTAGGTTGAATGCATGGGTTCTTATGGATGAACAATACTAAATGAATAACATTAGTATACTGAATGAGAGTACATGCATGAATATAATGACTGTAACTCAGATCGTGCTAACACTGAATACTAAATCTGAATATTGATAATATAGAGTTTGATAACTAATATACTATTAAATGAGTTACTGTGTCTGACCATCCTAATTTTGATAGAACAAGCTGAGTTTCATACTGAACTGAGTGACTATATTTGACAGTCCTGAAATCTGTAAAACTATTCAAGTTCTATTCCAAAAATTGAAATTTAGATTGAGAGATGTAATCATCTAACCGACATGCCTTAAATAAGATACCTGAGTTGGGGTCTAATTTGTAACCTCGATTAAAAGGGTGTCAATACTGTGCCACGAATAAAGACAAGCTATGAATGATCCTCATCTGGCAGGTACTGTAATGAGAATAGTGGGACCCTCATCTGACAGGCTAAGCCACCTCATCAACCCTCAACTAGAAGGTTTGATGTCTCGACCTACGCTGGCTACGTAGTTTTAGAACACAAGGATTAATTCTAAGAATCATACCTTCTTTTGGCAGGTGAGTTCCCATCCTTGGGCTAACTTGATACTGAATCCTACTCCCAACTAAATAGACACTGAACTGATTTCCTAGTTTATACTAGACTTGACTGAACTAATACTGATAGTACTGTTTAACTGAACTGAACTGAGTTCACTGAGTTTCATTGACTGACAGAATACTATTGAGTTCTGTTAACTGACTGGGTTTATTGAGGACTAAACTAAGTACTGAATGAGACTGGATTGATACTGAGTTTAATGAGTTTTTCCTGAGTTCTATAACTAACTGAATTTGACTGATCATTGCATGACTGATATTTATTATGAAACTAACACTGGCTCTAAGTAATCTGCTAAATTCTCTGATGGAGGTTAAGATCTTTCTGAGACATATATATTGAAGGTTCTTGTGATCTGTAAACATATCTATATACACCCCATACAAGTAATGCCTCTAAATCTATAAGGCAAATACTACAGCTGCTAACTCAAGGTCATGAGTTGGATAATTCTTCTCATAGGGCTTAAGTTGTCTAGAGGCGTAGGCTATGACCTTGACATGCTACATGAGGACACAACCCAGTCCTACTATGGATGCATTACAGTATACAACAAACCCATCTAAACCATCTAGTAAAGTTAAAACTGAAGCTGAGGTGAGTTGAGTCTTCAACTCCTAAAAACTCTTCTCACATGAATTTGAACATTGAAACTTGACTTTTTTCTGAGTCAATTTGGACATGGGGATACAATGGACAAAATTCCCTCAACAAACCATCTGCAATAGCCAACCAAACCCAAGAAATTCCTGATATCTGTCGGAGAGATAGGTTTGGGCCAGTTCTTACTACTTCAGTCTTTTGAGGATCAACTCTAATGCTATCACCAGAAATAATATGACCAAGGAATGATACTATACTTAGCCAAAATTCATACGTACTAAATTTGGTGAACAACTGATGATTTTTAAGAGTCAGGAATACTATTCTGAGATGGTCTATATAATCATGCTCACTGTAGAAATAGACAAGAATGTCATTTATGAAGACAATGACGAACATGTCTAAGTACTACTTGAATACATGATTTATCAAGTCCATTAAAGCTGTTAGGGTATTGGTAAGACCAAAGGACATGACTAAGAATTTAAAGTGACCATGTCGAGTTCTGAAATCTATTTTTGGATGTCAAATTCTCTGACTCTGAGCTGATGAAAACCTGATCTAAGGTTTATCTTAGAGAAGTAACTGGCACTCTAAAGTTGGTAACATAAGTCTTCAATTCTGGGAAGTAGATATTTGTTCTTGACTATGACTTTGCTCAACTGATGGTAATCTATACATATTTTGAGAGAACCATCTTAATTTTGCATGAATAAGACTGGTGCACCCCACGAGGACATACTGGGTCTGATGAATCCCTTATCTAAGAGATCCTTTAATTGTTCTTTCAATTCTCTAAGTTCTGCTAGTGCCATTCTGTATAGCAGAATAGATATGGGCTGAGTGTCTGGAAGAAGGTCAATGTCAAAGTCTATTTCACTTTCGGGAGAAATTCCAACAAAATCTTTGAGAAAAATATCTGAATATTCATTTACTACTGGGACTGATAAAAGACTAGGAGTTTCAGAACTAGAGTCCTTAACTCAAACAGGATGATAGACACATCCCTTAGATATCATTTTCCTAGCCCGTAGGTAACAAGCTGACCCCTGAATGCTGAATTACTACCCCTCCAGTCTAGGACCGGTTTATTTGGAAACTAAAACTAGACATTTTTATTTCTACGGTTGACTATGTCATAGCCGAAATAAAGTCAGTCTATGTCGAGAATGACATCAAAATCAGTCATCTCTAATTTAACTAAATCTGCTGAAGTAACTTCCTTAGATACCATAATCGGGCAGTTCATGTATACCCACTGGGTTATGATGGATGTACCCACTGGGGTAGAGACTAAAAAAGAATCTACTAGAATTTTGGTACTGACTCTGAAATCAATTGTTATATATAAAGTAACAAAAGACAAAGAAGATCCTAGATCTAGCAAAGCATAAACAATCAAATAAAAGATTTGTAATATGCCAGTGACCACATCAAGAAAATTTTCTTGATCCATTTGAGACTAAAGAGCATAGAGTCTATTTGGGCGTTGCCCACTGGTGGCGTTGGATGAGGCAACCAGCTGATTCGAGCGACCATAATTAGTTGTAGGATGGTTATAATGACCCTGAGAACCTGACTAAGGACAATCTTTAACTCTGTGGCCTGTCTCAATACAATCAAAACACACATCACTGCCAGCCCTGCAAACACCCTGATGGTTCTTATCGCAAGTCTGATAAAGAGAATTTGTTCGGGCACAGCTAATACTGACCTGAGCTTTAGGGCCTGATGCTCTATATCTATTGCCGTCTCTGAATTTCAGCACCGGAGCACTGGCTAAGGAAGTAGATTTAACTAGAGATTTTGGGAGGAACTGAGAATGGTTACCACTCTTTGACTTAGGCTGATAGAAATTGAAGCTACCTATTCTAGCTTTTTTGTTCTGCTTTTCTCTCTCCTTGTTCTTATGCTCTTCTATCTGTTGAGCATGGATCATATGCCTAGCTATGTCCATCTTACTAATTAGCATAGCAGTTCTGCACTTTTTAATCACACTATTATTCACCCTAGAAAAAACTTTCTCATCTTAGATTTGTTATCTGCAACTACATGAGGAGCATATCTAGATAATTGAGTAAACTTGAGAGAATACTTTTTCACTGTCATGTTGCCCTTACTGAGATTGATAAACTCTAACACCTTAGATTTCTAAGCTCTAGGGAAAAGAATCTATCTAAGAATGCAGTGGAAAACTCCTCCCATTCTACGAACCCTACGTCTTCGGCCCTCTCTGCTTTCGACTATTTGAACCATATGTGAGCCATATCCTGTAACTGATATACAGCTTGATCAGTATCTCACTAGCTAACACCCCCATAATATTTGTAACCTTCTACACCTGATCATGGAATTCATGAGGGTCCTCATCTGACTTAGACCCAATAAAAGATGAAGGGTTCATTTGGGTGAAGTCCCGAATCCTGGCTGCAGTAGAATTGGCCACTGGTTGGCCGAAACAACAATTGGATGTTCATTCTATAAAGTTATTGAATTATCTAGAGTAATGAATGCCGCTCTGGATTCTTCATAAAACACGTGTTCGTCTAGGGGATCTGCCTGAATGGGTTGAGGTGCTAACTAATTCTCGTATCTCCTTTTTTGTAGTTATTTTGGGAGGTATTAACTGTAAAGGAAGAAAGAAATAGACTAGAATGATAGTTTAAATGGAGCTAGTGCTCACTCGCACAATATCACTACTTAAAGAAGGGAAACTTTCCTAAAACTTCTCATAGCCTCCTGCCTATAAGTGTGGCACGCAACAAACCCATGCACAACACTCTACTAGATATGGCTCTTTAGACTTCCTAGGACACTGTTAAATCTTAGGCTCTAATACCAAGTTTGTAATACCCAAAGGACCATTAGCTAACCTATAACTTGTACCTGCTGTGACCACTGAATAATAGTAATACTGTAATAACAATATAACGGAGACAAATACAAAAATATAGCAGAAATTTTCCATAAGATTCAAAACTAAATAATATTGAATAAATAGTATAACAATACCAAAACTGAAAACAACTATTTAAAATTACTCCTGTCTGAAAAGCTTATAAAACTGTATGAACTGTGAAGTTGATGGGACAATCCTCCATCTAACTTTATCTATTGAAATAACTAAGTACAAAAATAATGAAATAATAATCATGTTCTCAAACTATGAGGACTCATCATTGACTCTCACTACTGAAGTTTGAACTGCTAAGTGTGATCAAGAACCTGAGCATCCGAACCTATGGTATAAAACACCATAGCACAAGAGAAAAGTATACGTTAGTACATGGAAATATATTGGTATGCAAAGTGGGGTAGGATAAATGCATGGTTCATATGCATGAACAATACTAACTAAATAACATAAGTATACTCAATGAGAGTACATGCATGAATATGTGGACTGTAACTGAGATCGTGATAACACTGAACACTGAATCTGAATACCAATAACATAGAGTTTTGATAACTGATATACTATTAACTGAGTGACTGTGTCTGACAGTCCTGATTTTGATAGAACTAGCTGAGTTTCATACTGAGTTGAGTGACTATATCTGACAGTCCTGAAATCTATAGAACTATTTGAGTTCTATTCTAAAGCCTGAGATTGAGATTGAGACTGTAGGAGGTAATCATCTAACCAACATGCCCAAAATAAGATAACTTATTTGGGGTCCAATATGCAACCCCAATTGGAAGGGTGTCAATATCGTGCAAGGGGTAAGGACAACCTGTAATGACCCTCATTTGGCAGGTACTCTAGCGAGAATAGTAGGACCCTCATTTGACATGTTAATCCAACTCATCAACCCTCATCTGATAGGTTTGATGTCTCAAACTATTCTGGCTACGTAGTTTTGGAACATATGGATTGTTTCTAAGAATCACACCCTCTTCTGGTAGGTAAGTTCCCATCCTTGTGTTCACACGATGCTGAATCCTACTCCCAACTAAATAGACACTGAACTGATTTCCTAGTTTATACCAGGCATAACTGAACTGATATTGCTAGTACTGTTTAATAAAACTGAACTAATTTACTGAGTTTCATTAACTAACAGAATACTATTGAGTTCTATTAACTGACTGGGTTTACTGAGGATTGAACTGAGTACTGAATGAGAATGGACTGATACTAAGTTCACTGAGTTTTTCCTGAGTTCTATAACTGACTGAATTCTACTGATTATGGCATGACTGATATTTATCGTGAAACTAACAATGACTCTAAGTAATCATCTAAATTGTCGGGTATCAAGCACCCCCAGAACTCAATAGCATGAAAATAAATCATATCATAGTTTTGGAAAACATAACCATGTACACCTGTTCACAACTCATTCATTGAGGCATTTAATAAAACACTTGCATGATACAACTTGCACATAATCTAACATGGCATGATTTCTTAACATGGCATGGTTTCTTTCTCTTATTAGTCTACATAGGCAATTCATCAAACACTTAGTGAGCATGGTATATGTAGATAGTATTACACAACAAGTAAGCATCATAATTCAAATCCTCATTGACAATTTCAAGGGTTCAACATGGATTCATGTGATATTGCATATATATCAACTAATTCAATAAAACTTATCATAAAACTTGGATTAGAATTCCAATTAATCATTATAAACATAAATATAATCAAACCCAACATGAAATTTATGAAAGCCCTATACTTGAACTTTGAAAATAGTTTCTTAGACTCCAAGGGTAGAAGGGAACCTTGGATGAACTCTTTACATACCTTTGTTGGTGAATTCTTAAAATTTTATGATGAAATCTTGAGTTCTTGGTTTGAAATTGAAGCTTCTAGGGTTTTGTTCTTGAGCAACTTTAAGAAAGAATGAGTTTATTTTCTCTATTGGGTGCATTATGTTGTGTTTTGGGGGATGAGGGTTGAGGGAAAAATACCCAAATAATCCTGAGGATGTGGTATTTTAAAGAATGAAAACTGCCCAGTGATGCTATAGTTGACATGGCGCATTGAGGATACCAAAGCGATAATCGATGCCATGCATTGAGTTTGCATGGGTTCACTAAAAATTGCCTTAAGCTTAGGAAAATTTTATCTATTGATGTGACGTTCCATCATTGCATCAACTCACGATTTTGGTCAATTGAACATATTCTAAACGAGGTCTAAAAAATCCAAAACTCATCCAGAACCCCTATTGACATTCCTGATCATGAATTAACTCAAGTATCAATATCAATTAAAACTAGTTTGAATACTTAGCTAAAATATTCTAAGTCTGGAACCCTTTGACAAGCATTAATGGACTGAATTAAGCTTAGAGTTTTACAGGGTCTTACATTGAGTAAATGCAAATTTTAGCTAAGGTCAGCAACTTTTCTTGGTTATATATTTTCCATTGATGGCATTAGAGTTGATCCTCAAAAGTTTGAAACAATAAGAAACTGGCCTAGACCCATTTCTCCATCAGATATCAGGAGTGGCTTGGGCCTGGCCAGCTATTATCGACTGTTTGTTGAGGGACTTTTGTCCATTATATCCCCCATGTCCAGATTGACTCAGAAAAAAGTCAAGTTTCAGTGGTCAGATTCTTGAAAGAAGTTTTCAAGAGTTGAAGACTCGACTCACTACAACGCCAGATCTGGCTTTACCAGATGGTTCAGATGGATTTGTTGTGTATTGTGATACTTCTATAGTTGGCCTGGGGTGTGTTTTGATGCAGCAAGGTAAGGTTGTAGGATATGGATTTAGACAGCTTAAACCCCATGAAAAGAACTATCCCACCCATGATCTTGAGTTAGCAGCTATTGTGTTTGCTGTAAAGATTTGAAAGCACTTTTTGTATGGGGTACATATTGATGTGTTCACAGATCACAAAAGCCTGCAGTATGTATTTTATCAGAAGGACTTAAATCTATGTCAGAGAAGGTGGTTAGAGTTGTTGAAAGACTATAACATGAGTATTTTGTATCATTCAGGCAAGGCCAATGTAGTGGAAGATGCTCTCAGTAAATTATTTATGGGTAGTGTTGCTCACGTTGAGGATAGTAGGAAGAAGTTAGTTTAGGAAGTTAGAAACTTGCCATGATAGGTGTCCATTTGGTAGATTCAGATGAGGGTAGTTTTTGGGTGCAGAATAGTTTGGAATCATCTTTGGTTTCTGAAGTAAAAGAAAAGCAGGACAGGGATCCCAATTTAGTTAAGCTGAAAGAGTCTGTTAGAGACCAGAAGGTAGAGGTTATCTCACAAGGAGGAGATAGTATGTTATGTTGCCAGGGTAGATTCTGTGTGCCATGTATGGATGACATGAGACAGCAGATTCTTACAGAAGTGCATGGTGCATGTTACAAATTTACCCAGAGGCCATTAAGATATACCGCGATTCACGGGAAACCTATTGGTAGAGCGGGATGAAGATATACATTGCAGAGTTTATGGCTAAGTGCTCTACATGTCAGTAGGTGAAGATTGAGCATCAAAAGACTAGTAGTTCCAATTAGGAGTTCAGTATTCCCATATGGAATTGAAAGAAAGTGAACATAGATTTTGTGATGGGTCTACCTCGTACTCGTCATCATTATGATTCGATTTGGGTCATTATAGATAGGATAACCAAATTCACCCATTTTTTTCCAGTTCATACCTCTTACTCAGTCGAGGATTATGCCAAGCTCTATGTTAGAGAGTTGGTCAGACTGTGTGGTATCCCTTTGTCTATCATTTCAGATAGAGGTGTGCAATTGACCTCTCACTTTTGGAAAGCCTTATAAAAGAGTCTTGGTACCCAAGTCCACCTCAGTACAGCCTTCCACCCTTAGATAAATAGTCAAGAAGAAAGGACCATTCAGACTCTTGAGGATATGCTGAGAGTGTGTGTTGTTGACTTTAAGAGTAGTTGGGATGACCACCTGCCTTTGATCAAGTTTGCGTATAATAACAGATATCATTCCAGTATTCATATGGACCCGCTTGAAGTACTTTATAGAAGGAGATGTAGATCTCCTATTGGTTGGTTTGAGGTAGAAGAGGCCACAGTAATAGGTCCTGAATTGGTGTTTGATGCCTTAGAGAAGGTGCAGTTGATCAAACAGATGCTAAAATAGCTCAGAGTAGACAGAAATCTTATACAGATGTGAGGAGAAAGGATCTTGAGTTTGAGATTGGTGACTTTGTGTATTTAAATATCTCTCCTATGAAGGAAGTGGAGAGATTTGGCAAGAAGGGAAAACTTAGTCCCCGATATATTGGTCCTTATAGAATTCTTAGAAGTTTTGATTAGGTAGCTTATGATCTTGAGTTACCTACAGAATTAGCATCAGTGCACCTAGTGTTTCATGTCTTATTGATAAAAAAGTGTATAGGTGACCCAACAGTTCTAGTCCTTATAGAGAGTGTAGATATTCATAACAGTCTCTCATATAAGGAAGTCCCAGTCAGAATCCTTGATTATCAGATTTACAGATTAAGGTAACGATGTTTCTTAGATTTACTCTATCTCATGCTCAGTTACAGCTGCATAACATTCTCCTATCATTCATGCATTCATGAAATAGTTCAGTCCTATGTCATGTATCTATAGTTTAGTCATCCTTCCGTCATGCATGTCAGCTTAAGTGTAGTTCTTCAGTTTCTCTTAGTTCATTCATCCTCATTGGAGGACGAATGTTCCCAAGGGTGAGATATTGTAAGACCCAGCAAAATCCTAGTCATTCCAGTCCTATATAGCATACCAAAGGAGGTCCTAGACTTAGAAAATTTTTGCTAAGTGTTGACACTTAGTCTTGTATTTGGCCTTGATATTTCAGTGACATTATTTACAATCTTTCTGACCTTAGAATATCAATTTTTAAATTGATTCATGATCAAGGATGTCAATAGGCCATATTGGGCGAATTTTGGAATTTTTAAACTCCGTTTGAGTCATATTTGGAAATCCAAAACAATAACTGCATGCGATTAGCATGCGACGCACGATCCAATCCACCCCTAAGGAGCATGCGATAGAGCATGTGGAACACACTCTATTTCGGAGCTCCAGAGCATGCGGCGAACGCTCCATAGAATGCTTCTGAAATTTTCAGCTTGTTACTCCGCGTATTGAAGGGAAATAAGGTCTTTTGTCTCACATCAAAATCGCCCTAAACACATCATTTCTAGCCCAAATAGCATAGATACATCATTTTCTTACAAAACCCTCTCAAGGACAAGCCCTAGCTTCATCCAACTCAAGAATCAAGTCTCAAGAACTCACCACAATCTTCAAGAATTCACAAACCAAGGTATGTTAGGTGTTCATCATTGGGTTTTCCTCCACCCTTGGAGTTCAAGAAACCTTTTAAAAACTATAATTTTGATTCCCATGTTAGGGATTAAATTGTGCTCATGTTGGTGTTGCTGTGTGGGTTCCAAGTTGGGATCTTTTATGAGTTGCATGAAATTATGTTAGCTTGTGTGTTGAGTTATGATTCTCTCATTTTGAAATCCTTGAATTGTGAATTGATTATTGTAGTCATGATAAATTAGAATGTTTTTCATACTCAAGTATAAAGTTATGCCTCCTATGTGTTTGTCAAAACGCCTAAGTGAATAAATTGTGCATTGTGATCCATTGGTGATCTTAATGATGAATTCATGCTAGTACTACATGTTTAAAATTACTCCCATGTTAAAGTTGTGCCTTGTAAGTGTTTGATGGAATGTCCATGTGAATAGAATAGTGAAATTATGATATGTTAGCATGCATTTCCATTCATGTACAAGTCCAAATATTTAGAAAAATGTCTCAGTGATTGCATTGTGGATAATTGACTATTGTTATGTTTTCAAAAATTTCCATGTCTTATTATTATTGATGTTATCAAGTCCTGGGGGGATTTATTACCCGAAATCTAGTTGTTAACTTAGAATTACAGTAGCTATAGACTAGTCTCAGTAATTTCACGTACAGTAAAACCAGTCAGTTACAGAACTCAGTGAACTTAGTCCAGTTTAGTCAGTCAACACGATCAGTGTCAGTTCAATCAAGCCTAGTATAGTTTAGAAATCAGTTTAGGGTCCATTTAGTTGTAAGTAGGATTCAGCACCAAGGGAATCCAGGGATGGGGGTATTCCTTCCAACAAAAGGTTTGACCCTTAGTAGCAGTCTTTGTGTTACAAAAATACATAGCCATCATAGGGTAAGTCATCGTCCTCCATCCAAACTAGGGTTGACACAATCATATGGAAACCATTCATGAGTCTTTCTGCTAGAATAGGGTTGACCCAGCATTATTAGTATCCCTTTACAAGGTTTTAACACCCTTCCAACTGGGTTTATAGGTTGGATCCCAACTCAGTTTATAATCGGGGTGTGTCAGTTAGATGAACACTCCCACAATTATAGTTACAGTTTTAGTTTTGGTATAGAACTTAGTTTAATTCTACAGGATCAAGATTGTCAGACACAGTCACCCAGTTATCAGTAATCTCAGATATCAGTTACTTAGTTATCAGAACTCAGTACTCCGCCTCAATGTAATCTCATAAACAATATACTTATATATGTGAAGTATTGCACACTCAGTATTTGCAACATGTTCAGTTAGTCACATACTATTAGTCAGTTATATTCTTATCACTCAGTCAGTTATTGTTCATGCATATGAATCCATTCATACAACCTTACCTCACTTAGCATACCAGTATATTCAAAGTACTGACGTATACTCTTTCATTTTCCTTATGATGTCTCATATCATAGTTTCAGATGCACATGCTCCTGACTGTACTTAGATGTTCAGACTATCAACAATAGATATAGTGGTAAGTCCTCATAATTTAAGTACAAGGTTAATTTATTTCACTAGTTCAGTATGTTCAGTAGCCAGAGTTAGTTGGGGGATTGTCCCATCAACTCCATATTCAGACAATCCAGTTAGAGGCTTTTTAGATTAGACTATTTCAGACAGATGTTCAGTTTTCAATATTTCTATCAGTATTTCAGTAGTTATATCAGTATTTTGAGAACCTTATGGAATTTCAGTTATACTTTCGCATTATTTCAGTATTATTATTCAGTGCTCTTTAGTTTTGTCATCTCATTATTTAACTTTTCCTTACAACTTTCTTTTGTTATGTTTCAAGTTTATTAATAATGCATTTGGATTAGTAATAAATCATTGTAACTTGTCACGAATTCAGACTCCAAATTGATGATTCATAAGTCGAGAAAACTTGATTGCTTGACAAGTTTGCAGAAATGTCCATTGCAGTTAGAGGTTGAATGTAAGAGGACATTATATGTACTAGCTGGTGTCATTCTTATTCAGAAAAGTTTATTAAAGAAAACTCTGCTTTTGATAGATGTGTAGTATAGGAACACACTCTTTCTTTACTTTTAGAAAAATATCGTATAGTAGCACAAAATAATTACTAGCATGTCTATGTTATGTATGTATCATTAGAATCAGTATCATATTTTTCTTTAATTATATACGTGTTGATTGATATCTTTAACCACTCTTTATTGGTTATAAGTTGACGATTTTTGTATGTATGTAGAGATGCTTAGAAGTTGAATGTTAAATGGATGACTGAAAGAGTTAGTGGGACTATATGTTTATACACTTGTTCTTATTTTCAAGATTATTTTGGTTGAGCTAAAATTATTATTACAATAGGAGGAGATATGAAGAGAATCGTATAAATAGATTAATTAGTAATTGACTTTAATTGGTGGCCTTAACAAAAGGGCAGGACGAATCTAAAATTTAAACTCTATGATCAGTTTTTATGGTTCTTTTAGCAAATAAAAATCATTTTAGGTTCTTTTTAGTGAATCATTGCATTTTAAAATTATAGGCTCAGACATATCTATAATCTATATCTATCTATAACTATAACCTGTAAGAATTTGAAGGAGCTTATAAATGTTATTTGAACTTTTTGCACTTCGTTAAAAGTCTCTTTTTTAGATAAAATCATCTTTTCACTATTTTTCCTAATACTTAAGAATTAAAAATTAATTAAATAAATTTATGACAAAATCTTTCCTTATTAAAAGCCATCAGAATTAATGACAACTAATATTTTTTCTATAGTTTAAGATTTTCAAATCAACTAAATTTGATTTTAAGAAGATTTGAAAAATCTAAAAATAAATCTTAAAGTATTAGAATTAGAAAAAAAAATAATAAAAGTATCAAATTTTAAAAGTTTTAAGTACGTAACAAGAATGCAATCAATGATTTTGCAAAGATTTAACTTTAAAAACAAGGAAAGATTTTAAGTATAGAAATAATAATAATAATAATAATAATAATAATAATAATAATAATAATAATAATTGTACCACAAATATGGTTCAAATTGATGCTTAACATTTGACAACAATGGAAAAAGATACTGCATAGCAAATGCAAAAGTGATTGGAACTTCTGGTTTTAAAATATATATGTTCTTACACTATAATATATAAATATATGTTTATGTTTACATTATCATATTAAAGTGTGAAAGATCTTTAAAAAGTGATTTGAACTTCGAACTTTTTGCAATTCATTAAAAGTCTTTGCTTTAGACAAAATTGTCTTTTCACTATTTTCCTATTCTGTCCATTTAAAAAAGAATTGTATATTTTAACTTGACACAAAGTTTAAGAAAATAAGAAAGATTTTAAATCTTATGGTCTTAAATTAAAATTGTGTCAATTGTATCAAAATATCCTTTAATCTTGTGGTGTTAAACATACCATGTGGAAAGTTGGAATCAAAATATTGCAAAAAAAGAGGATTATTCTTTTTGAAACAGACTAAAAAGGAAAGTAGTTCATTCTTTTTTAAATGGAGGAAATAATATTTAAGAAGCTGAAAATTATGAAATAACTATAGTAAACCTTTCCTTATTAAAATTAATCAGAATTACTGACAATTAAGACCTTTTTCATTAGTTTAAGAATTTTAAATCAACTAAAATTGATATTAAAAATATTTAAAAATTTTAGAAATAAATATGAAAGCGTTAGAATAAGAAAAATATAAGAAATACCAAATTTGTAAAATTTTAAGTAAGTAATCAAAGATTTTCTAAATATTTAACTTTAAAAGGAAAAAAATAATATAAAAAAAAATAAAAAATAGTCGTAACAAATATAGTTTAAATCGATGTGTTCTTACCTTTAGCAGCAAGGAAAAGGGGTACTGACGAATGCAAAAGTGACGGTCCATTAACTACTTGAAATTTTTTTTGGTAAAATATATATGTGATTACAATAAAATATATGTTATGTATATATTATTATATTAAAGTGTGAATGATCTTTGAGAAGTAATTTTAAATTTTTATACTTCATTAAAAAAATTAACAATAGACAAAATCGTCTAATTTTAAATAATTAAAAATTACACGTGCGAGGAACGTGAAACTAAACTAATATATATATATATATATATATATATGTGTGTGTGTGTG